>NW_026739562.1:2946687-3246687 GCF_022355385.1 Mustela nigripes | reverse complement strand
ATATACAAATAGATATACCATTTTTATATTTTACTTTTTAAAAAAAGATTTTATTTATTTATTTGCAGAGAGAGAGAGAGATCACAAGTAGGCAAAGAGAGAGGGGGAAGCAGGCTCCCCTCTGAGCAGAGAGCCTGATGCGGGGCCTGATCCCAGGACCCTGGCATCACAACCCAAGCTGAAGGCAGAGGCCCAACCCACTGAGTCACCCAGGCACCCCTTACTTTTAAATTTTATTTATTTATTTATTTTAGAGAGAGAGAATGTGCAAGCCCTGGTGGAGAAGGAGGGGCAGAGGGAGAGGAAGGGAGAGAGAGAATCCCCAAGCAGACTCTCCGCTGAGTGGGAATTGCTGGGCTTGATCCCAGGGCCCTGAGATCATGACCTGAGCCAAAATCAAGAACTGGACACTTAACAGACTGAGCCACCCAGGTGTCCCACATATATATACACTTTTATTGAAGTATAGTTGATACTTAAGTTTATATTAGTTTCAGGTGTACAACACAGTGAGTTGACAAGTCTGTATGTCATGCTATGCAATTACCATCTGTCACCATACAATGCTGTTATAATACCATTGACTACTACGTATTGATTTATTACATTGTACACCTGTAACTAATATAATGTTATATATCAATTATAGCTCATTAAAAACATTAAAAGAAAAGTGTGAAGATTGGGGGATAGAAAGGCTATCTAATTGCCAAGTTACAGTTAATCAGTGAAGGGACCCAGATTAGAATTCAGATTTCCTAGGCTGTGAATCCCAAGAAGGTCTACCCTCTGAGGGATCCCCAAAAATGAGAATATCAGAGGACTTGGATTCCAGAGTCACCCCAAGACTCTCTCTGTATGTATCTTCTACTTCTTCTCAGTGGGCTTACTCTACTGGGAGGCAGCCCAGGCTTTGAGTCAAATTTAGGTTTAAATCTTGGCTCCACTGTTTTCTGGCTCTGTGTGACTTCTCTGCCTTTTTTGCTGCCTTGGTTGTCAACATGCAGAAATTATGGTCCCAGTACTGTCGTGTTACTGTGAGCTCACAGGCCAGGCAGGGAAAGGGCATTCAAGAAAAGGTATCTCCCTCTCCTCTCTCTCAGAGTCTCCATGGCTGAAGGAGGCCCAGGAGGAGCACTGGGCACCACTTTTCTTAAGTGGGTCAGGGGCCATTTAAGGTTGATGCCACCTTTTCTGGAGATGCTGAGAGAGGCAATCTCCATATCTTTCTCCTTTTCTAGTCCAGCATCTGCCAATAGAACTTTCTGCAGTGATGGAAATGTTCTGTAACTGTACTGTTCAATATGGTAGCCAAGAGTCACTTGCGGCTTTTGAGTACTTGAAATGTGGCTTATGAGACTGAGGAACTAAATTTTAAATTTTACTTGATTTTAATTACTTTAACTTGAAGTAGCCAATGTAGTTATTGACTACTTTATTAGAGAGCAGATCTCTAGAAGGTTCAGTGTTCACTGCTGCCTCCTCAGAGCCTGGATAGTATGTGCCCTTGGAAAGGGCTGGATAAATATGTTTTGAATGAATGAATGCACCAGTAGGCTTATGAATGTAGGAAGCCTTGGGGTCTGTTCTAGCCAGAGATGTGGTAGAGAAAGGAGAAGAGGAGACAATCAGATTTGTAGACATGATCTAAGAGAGGAAGTCAGTTTGAAACAAAAGACCATGGACTATGTCCGGGGTAATGTAGCAATTTAAGGAACACTTGTCACCACCCCAGTTTGTTGTATTTTATTTTTCCTTCAGTGGTTAAGAATCAACTCTTAAAGTGGGAAGGAAACTGGGCTTGATGGCAAGGACCCCAAGAAAGGTAAGAGCTGGACAGGCTTTACCACACATTCACAAGCAAGAGGGAGAGAGAGAGAGAAAGCACCCAGGAGGTAAACTAGAAGTCAGGAAGATGGCAGGGCTCTTGGGTTTGTGTCAGAGGGAAGGGAACGAAGATGTCACCCTAGGAAGTTAACAGTCTGGAGGCTCAATTAGGCCACTAGGTGTAAACTCACTTATATTCATAATCTCCACTTTTGAGTTAAACTCAGAGATCTGAGAAGAATACTGGCTCTTTCCATTTTCCTATGAAGTCTCTTCCCTCTTTCCTGTGGACCTAGTGTAAATTTTTCATCTATCATCATTATCATGATTCATTGAGCATATACTGAATGAATGAATTACATCATTTAATCCTTCAACAGAACTCTGAGGGAGATGATCTTAGGTCACATTTACTGAGCATTTATTTTGTGCCAAACATTTTAACTCTTTAAATGTTCATAACCTCCTCACTCTCCATGGGCAGGTACAATCATCACCACCACCACCATCATCATCACTCAATTTACAAATGAGGATGCTGTGAACAAATGGGTTGAATAACTTGCCTAAGATTATATAGCTAGTAAGCAGCAAAGCCAAGGTTTAAATCCTGGGCGACTGGGCTCTAGAAATTATATAATACTGTCAGGTTCTGCGAGTTACCATATGTGTGTTGACTCTTAATCTTCATAGTAACTCTATGAGATTGAGATTATAATTATCAGACCCATTTTATAAGTGAGGAAACTGAGGTTTAACAAGGTTAGGTAGCAGGTCCTCAATTATACAGGTAGTTAGGACTGGAGCCGGATTTAGTTGGGCTTCAGTAGTCACCCTCAAAAACTACCAGGGTAGAAATAATGAGTTGAAGAGTGTCCTCCCATTTATGTCCTTCCCAGAACCACAGAATGTTATCTTTTTGGAAATAGAGTTGTTACAGATGTAATTGGTCAAGATGAGGTTATAGTGGAGTAGGGTGGGCCCCTTCATGCAGTGTGACTGCTGTCCTTTTATGTAAGGAGAGGAGAAGAGACACACAGATGCGCAGGGATACATGTGAAGGTGGAGGCAGACATCTGGGTGACAGATGTGCAAGTGGAGGAATGGCAACAGTTGCTGGGAGAAGAATGCTGCCCTACAGGTTTCAGAGGGATCATGGCCTTGCTGATGCCTTGATTTCAGACCTCTAGGCTCCAGACCCAGGCAAGAACAGCCCATCAGCACAAAGAAGCCTAAACCTTTCAGTCTTCCCAAGAGCTAAGGTTGAGGACATGTCTTGTGGATGGCGGGGGAAGAGGCCCGTGAATAGAAGAGGCAGCCTGACTGCCTCCTTCAATGACTTCATCTTTCCCACACGAGCAGGAAGGCTGACGGCTGCTTTGCTCTGTGCCTGCCCTTAACACACCTGTTAAGGTTCATGCTCTGGAGGTAGATAGACCCAGATTGACACCAGGCTCCTAGTCTTAACTGGTGACTTCAAACAAATTCCTCAATGTCTCCAAGCCTCAGTTTCCCCCTCTGCAGATGATGACAATACTCTTTAACTTGAGTGCCTGTGAGGATTAAATGAGATACTACAAAGAATGTCCGTGGATGTCCATATTAAGCCTTCACTGAATTATGGTTGTTTTTCTTCTGGGAGCTGACAGAGAGACGGAGAAAGACAGGGCCTCCAGGCTACATGATTTATGTTCTGATTCTGGACTCAGTGATCAGAGTGTTGAACCTACAGTCTCCAAGGTCTTTTGCAGTTCCAAAATCCACTCTTCTTTTTGGCCCTTTGCAGATTAAAGAGCTGTAATCAAGGAAGGATTTTGCTGTATTCTTTTCTTCCCTAATCCAGTAGGTGGCAATAAACCTCCATCATTGCTCTTTAACCAGCTTTTTCTCTTTGGCCCTCATTCAGGCTGTGCTGTGGAAGGGGCCACTGGGAAGGGTTGAAACAATTCAGACTGAGAGGCCTCCTTTGGGAAACATGAAGCACCCCTCAGGGCACAAACGGGCCTTCATCTCCATCCCAGAAGGACCTCCCTAGAGCTTTTCTGGAGATTTTTATGCCCAACACAGCAACCACAGATACAAAATTTATATTTGTAACAAGAGACCTTCTATTTTGTTACCAGAAAGAGGGTAAATTATCTTCCAGCGGACTCCCAGTCCTAATGGTTAAGAAGTAAACCCCACCTTACCCGCAAGGCATCTAAATGTCTCAGTGAATATTGGATTCACAGCCCGGGCAGCACCTGGGAGTTTCTTAGAAATGCAGAATGTCAGGCCTCATCCCAGACCTGTCCAAGCAGAATCTGCATTTTAACAAGCAACCGAGGTGACTCATGGACTCATTCAAGTTTGGGAAGTTCAGGCTTACAGGATCTCCGAAGAAAAGGATTCCTCCTGCCAGGCCGTAATTAGTTCTCTTTAAATCAGCCGAGAATAAATAATTAACTAGCATTGTCATCAGGTGTCATATCTACAAGGGGTGTTTTTACTCCCAAAGGACGAATATATATATATATTCCTATTTGATGACTGTACTTCTCGAAACAGTAGCTCAGCTTAACGCACCATTTATAGCTGAGTAGCTGAGGAGAGGAGCCTTGGAGGGCTGGGCGAATCCAAAGAGGAGGACTGAAGTGTGATGAGCGCAGGGTAAGCAGTGGAGTCTGATCTGCGGTTTCACTTTGCCCACGTTCCCGCCCCGGGGTCAAACCGCAGTCTAGAGCACCTGATCTTCCTCCTGCCCAATCCGCAGAGAGCTGTCGGTAGCGCCAGGCTGCGTCATGACGTCACGACGCTGCGCCCCTCCCCTCATTCCCTGTCATCACGTAGGCAGGTTGTCATCTCCTGTCATCGCGGGAAGGGTGAGTGCAGTGCAGTAAGATATTCGGAGACTGTATTCCCATAAATTTTATTACAGTATAGTTGGCCCTTGAACAACACGAGTTTCAACTGCATGGGTCCACTTGCGTGCGGATTTTTCTTTTTTTTTTTCTTTTTTTTTTTTTTTGGTAAGGCCGGTCCTGCAAATTTTTTTCCTCTTCCTTATGATTTTCTTTCTCTAGCTCACTTTATTTTAGACGACAGTATATCATACAGATAACATACAGCAGATGTGCTGAACGACTGTTTGTGCTATCGGTAAGGCTTTTCTGGTCAGAGGTAGGCTATTACTAGTGAAGTTATATGTGCATTTTCAACTGCCCAGGGGGTCGGTGCCCCTAACCGCCCCCCACCCACACATTTTGTTAAAGGGCCAACTGTATATTGTTATAATTGTCCTTTTAAAAAATTAGTCATTGTTGTTAATCTATTACTGTGCCTAATTTATAAAACAAAAGCTATCCCAGGTATGTATGTATATATGTATATCAGAGGTATATTGTAGGAAAAAACACAGTATACATAGGGTTTGTGACTATCTGCGGTTTCAGGCGTTCACTGAGGATCTTGGAATGTATCTTCGGTGGATAAGAGGGGACTGCTCTAATAGAAATAAGAGCTGGGGGCACCTGGGTGGCTCAGTGGGTTAAGCCTCTGCCTTCAGCTCAGGTTATGGTCTCAGGGTCCTGGGATGGAGCCCCACATCTGGCTCTCTGCTCAACAGGGAGCCTGCTTCCCGCACCACCCCCGACCTGCCTCTCTGCCTTCTTGTGATCTCCCTGTCAAATTTAAAAAAAAAAAGAAAAGAAAAGAAATAAGAGCTGACACTCAGTCTTCACTATGTACCAGGTCATATGCTATGTTACACGCATTATTTCATATAATCCTCCTTACAATTCTAAGGAGACGGTACTACTGTCACCATTTCACACATGAGCAAAGGGAAGAGTGGAAAGGTCAATACACTGGTCCAAAGCCATGGCGCTGCTAAATGTGTGACTGATCTAGAATTATAACTCAAGCCAGTAGGTCTCCAAGCCCAAGAGCTTAACCACTATAGCTTAAGTTCTCCCCAAGGGTTGTATGACTTTCTGGTATGTATGCCATTTTAAAACATTTGCCTGTAATTACAGTATACTTTTGAGTAAATCATTTTTAAGCTTAAATTAATAATTATTAATAATTCAGGACCATTTCTTCCCCAGTGTTTAGACTCTTCTCTTGGTATCTCTATTAATTTCCTGTGGTGGCCATAGGTGCCACAAACTAGATGGTTTAAAACAGCAGAAACTTATTTTCGTCCAGTTCTGGAGGCTAGAAGTAGAAAATCGAGGCATCAGCAGGGAGGGCTCTGCTCCCTCTGAAACCTGTAGAGAAGAATCCTTCTCACTTTTTCTTACTTCTGGTGGTTTGCTGGCAATCCTTGACGTTCCTCAGTTTGTAGCTGCACATCTCCAATGTCTGCTTCTGTCTTCACCAAGCATTCTACTCACATTTGTCTGTGTTTTCTCTTCTTACAAAGGCACAGGTCATAAATAAAGGATATGTATTGGATAAAAGGCCCACCCTACTCTAGTATGATTTCATCTTAACTAATTACATCTGCAATGATCCTCTATCCATATAAGGTTACATTCTAAGGCACTGGGTTAGGACTTCAACATCTTTTTTTGGGAGAGTGAAACACAATTTAACCTGTAAGAGCATCTCCTAAGGCATGTGGGTTCCAGAACAAAAGTGCCAGGGTTCCAATCCTGGCTCTGTCACATAAGCTGGGTGACTTAGAACAAATCACTTAGACTGAGCCTCACTTTTCTTCTTTGTCAAGCAGGAGAATCTCATGGGAATGTGTCATTATATGTGTCATTAATACATCCTCGGCACCCACCTAGAATGATGTTGTAATAGAAACGCTGGTGTCCCTCCAAGGTCCCTCTTTACCAGCTGGTGCCCCCATTCCCATCCACTGTTAACAGCTTACCTCAGTGACCTTCTATGGAGACTGATCCTCAGCTACAGGACCATCTTGTTGGAGATGGCTGGGACGTTGATCTGTCCTGCCTGGTTCACTGACCAAGGCTACGCTTCATCTCAGACTTTATCTCGGCTCTTTCCTAATGTTTACTACCGTATTGGTCCTTCCTGAGAGCATGGCCTTTAAGCATCGTATGCATCTGAAGCCCCGCCCCATGTTCTGCTTTTCAGGGACTCTATTTGACATGAGTGCCCAGGATGAACGCTTCGGATTGATGTTATCATTTTCAAGGAGCCAGGAATTTACCTCCCAGTCTTCCTGCATTTTCTGTGACTTGGTACTGCCATTAGGTCTTATTTTTCCTGCAATTAATCTCGTAATGTCAAGAATGGTCACGTTTTCCCCATACACACTGACTGGTTCCTGGGTTGAGCTGCTCAGGGGAACCAGCTCCTTCGCTGCTGCTGGCCACCTCTCAGAGTGTGTGCAGACCCTGAAATCTTCAACCTGCCTCCACTCCAACTGCCACATTCTCTTCCTTGCTTCACAGTGTCCATTTCTGAGAAGTGAGCCCATTTCTCAGCACTTGTTACTCAGTCATTTGAATAGAGAGCCAAGTCTGCTTTATAGTAGGATCAGGGATTAGTAACTGTTTTTGTGTCAGCCTAGCACAGTTCTACCTGTCTACCAGTTCTACCAGTTGCGGACACCTTAGCCCCGCCCCTATTACTGTCATCCTAATAGCTATACTTGGTGAAAGATTAAGGTGTGGCAGGTGTGTGATAGACCATATGTAGTCTATATAATAACATGGAAATCAGTTTTATCCCTTGAAAACTCTTTCAAAGGGAGAGTGACATCCTCAATTTACTAACAAAGTGCAGATGGCCAGAGAAGTTACATCACTTACTTGTGGTTATGCAATGGTTAAGTCAGTCTCCCAACCGGGATGATCGGGTGGGGAGGCAGTGTAACTCTCAAGCTCTTTGTTGAAAGCCCATTCTCTAAAGCACTCACACCACAAACCACTGATTTTCTCCTTGTGAGTAGCACTTTTAATAGCTGGGGTCCTATTCCCTGCCTAGCAAGGTGAATTGATATCTTAACTCCTTGAATTTGTCCCTTTCCTTTTTTCTCCAGTCTGGGCTTAAAGTTTTTTTCCTAAGTTTTTGCTTCTATCTGCCATCTGATGCTGCTTTGGGCTTCTGCCCCAGCATCCCTGTTCCAATCCCATTCTTCAAACCCCAGGCTCACATATTCATGCATATTATTCACCCATTTCCTTTTGTCCCTAAGATTTCATCTTCTCCAGCATTCCATTTATATCTCTCCAGTTCCAATTAATCACAAAATTTGCATTTCAGACCCACATTTAAATCAAGGCATATGTAATCTTCTTTTTTTTTTTTTAAATGTTATGTTAGTCACTATACAGTACATCATTAATTTCTGATGTAGTTAGTGTTCCATGACTCATTGTTTGTGTGTAACACTCAGTGCTCTATGTATTATGTGTCCTACTTAATACCCGTCACTGGGCTAAATTACCGCCCCCCCCCAACTCTTAGTTTGTTTCCTGGAGTCCATAAGTCTCTCTTGGTTCATCACCCCCTCTGATTCCCGCCCCCCCTTCATTTTTCCCTTCCTTCTCCTAATGTCCTCCATGCTATTCCTTATGTTCCACAAGTAAGTGAAACCATATGATAATTGACTCTCTCTGCCGGACTTATTTCACTTAGCATAATCTCCTCCAGTTTCATCCATGTTGATGTGAATGGTGGGTATTCATCCTTTCTGATGGCTGAGTAATATTCCATTGTATATACGAACCACATCTTTATCCATTCATCTGTTGAAGGGCATCTCAGCTCTTTCCACAGTTTGGCTATTGTGGACATTGCTGCTATGAATATTGGGGCATATGCAGCCCTTCTTTTCACTGTATCTGTGTCTGTGGGGTAAATACCCAGTAGTGTAATTGCTGGGTCATAGGGTAGTTCTATTTTTAACTTTTTAAAGGAAGTTCCACACTGTTTTCCAAAGTGGCTGTACCAGCTTGCATTCCCACTAACAGTGTAAGAGGGTTCCCCTTTCTCCACAGCCACTCCAACACTTGTTGTTTCTTGCCTTGTCAATTTTTGCCATTCTAACTGGTTTAAGTTGGTATCTCAGTGTGGTTTTGATTTGAATTTCTCTGGTGGCTAATGATGATGAACATTTTTTTTTTTTCCTGTGTCTGTTAGCCATTTGTATATCTTCTTTGGAGAAGTGTCTGTTCATGCCTTCTTTTTGACTGGATTATTAGTTTTTTGGGTGTTGAGTTTGAGAAGTTCTTTATAGATCTTGGATATTAGCCTTTATCTGTATTGTCATTTGCAAATATATTCTCCCCTTCTGTGGGTTAAGGCATATGTAATTCTTAACTTGCCATAGACTTTGAGAAGGGACTATACTAGTCATGTCATTTATCATATTTACCGATAACGATGCCGTGGGAAGATTTCATTGATTAAGCTCTGAAACAAAGCCTCTTTCTTTCTTCCTGGTAGCCCAGCCATTCATTAGAATTAGATTATTTTGAAATAATCACTTTGTAGAATCTGTGGCAGATTTCTGAGTTTCTTAAGAAATTGTGGGGGGTCCCGTGAAATTACATAGAGAAAGCTTTCCACGTGGAAAAATCCACTAAAGAACTCACCACTTGCAACAGTTCCCAGTCAGACATCCTTCTCTGATCAGCTCTAGCCTCTGTCCCCTTTTATTTGTGGGCAGCTGTCAGACTCTTGATGATTTATGAAGGGTAAACATCTGATAACTGCAATTCAATGTAAATCAATTGCAAAGTGAAACTGGGAATACTGCAAAGGGTGTAGGATTTCACAAAGTCAATGGAATTGGTGTTGGAAGGCTGTCTGAATCACATGTGTTCTGTTTGGCAAAAAGGATTGGGAAGAATGCTTAAAAATTGAAGCAGTCAATGATGATAAGGATGCCGGAGCTTCTTCAAGAGACAATGCTTAGAATATCAAATGCTTAATAGAGTCCCTTGGGAAAACTGAGGAACACTTTATATTTTCCAAAAATGTCTCTCTTTGCTCCTGCTGTGCAAGTTAAATATGAAATCAAGAATATACTATTGTGCAGTCATACAATTTGTGGAAAAATTATGCAAATGGAATCAATACATGATTTATTCTTTGTTATGGAATAATAATGACCTGAATTTTGTTAAACATAGGCAAAAATAAATCAATTTTTACAACTTTCAACTTAAAAAAAATTTTTTTAGAAAAGACTTATTTATTTATTTGACCGAGAGAGAAACAGCGACAGAGGGAACACAAGCAGGGAGAGGGAGAAGCAGGCTTCCCACCGAGCAGAGAGTCTGACATGGGGCTCGATTCCAGGACCCTGGGATCATGACCTGAGCCAAAAGCAGATGCTTAATGACTGAGCCACCCAGGTGCCCCACAGCTTTCAATTATTTTTTTTTTTTTAAGATTTTATTTATTTATTTGAGACAGAGAATGAGAGAGGGAGAGAGAGAGCATGAGAAGGAGGAGGGTCAGAAGGAGAAGCAGACTCCCCACTGAGTGGGAAACCCGATGTGGGACTCAATCCTGGGCCTCCAGGATCATGACCTGAGCCGAAGGAAGTTGCTTAACTGACTGAGACACCAGGCATCCCACAACTTTTAATTTTTCACAGAGAGCCCCTGACAGAGCTGTTTTGTTTTGTTTTGTTTTCCTATTTACATGACATTTTGCTCTTATTTTATACAAGTAGCTTCATTCTGTGGAGCTCAAGGTCAATTACCCTTGGAGATCAGAGAACTTGCCCTCTTAGAGCTTATGGTCTTATGGGGAGGCTTTCCTAACACACCGGGGACAGGACAGTGATTAGTGAGAGGATCCCCTTGGCCAGGTTGCAAATACAATTTAACTTAGGAAGGAGAAGAGAAAGGCAGGAGAAAGTGTCTTCTGCTTTGCCAGATCTTTAGCCTGGCCCTGGCCTGGCTTTCTTTGGCTTCCAAAATGACTCTCTGCTACTACACAAGCCCTTCGGCCCCACTGCTGTCAGTAGCGTGTTGACAAGGCTCTTTTGTCGGCTTCCTGAGGGAGCTCATGAAAAGCGCGTTGGGAATTCAGCAAAACACCGGGGCTCTAACTGCTCCTGAATGAGACAGAATTAGAAAATGGTTTCAAATTGAAAACTTAATTTTCAATTAGTGTACATTCAGGCAGGAGTGGGAGGGATTAGGGGATGGCAGCTTGTTTGGTTAACATGCTTTTCAGAAGACATGCTTGCGAGCTCTTCGTTAGCTTCCTCCTGCCTCCTCCACCCTCCCCCAAGTGCTCCTTGCTCTGTGATTTGGCAGCGGCTGCTCAGGGACCCGCGGCGTGCTCAGTCCCAGACTAACTCCCATGCAGATGGCAGCAGCCGCAGCCACAGGAAGTGGGTTGCAGCCTGTCATCTCGGAGACTGGTTAGTGTGTGTCATCCTCGCTGTGGACCTTGCGAGGCCACAGGTGAGCTTGTCACCTCTAAAGATGCATGCCCTCTGATGACTTTAAAAAAACACATTCAGGAAAAAAAAAATTTTTTTTTCCCCTCTCTCCAACATATTTTATCAGAGTTTGAGGCTCTCCACTGGGCAGACATACTCAGTTTAACTTGAACATTTGGGATTTGTGATAAAGGGTGGAGCTGAAGGTGGTCGAAGGGAAGGTGTTTGTTATGCCCCAGTTTTCGTGTCCGAGAGACCACCAAGGAGCCGACACTGATGCAATCACACAGGGGTTTATTTGACAAGCTTAAGCTTGGGCCCAAGTATACCCGACACAGCGGAGTAGGGACTTGAACCCCGAACCAGGCTACAGTCAGAGTTTTTAAAGGCAGAGTAGGGGTGGACTTAGCGATGGGTGAGGACAAAGGGGATGATGGTAGTCTCTAAGGAATTTTGGAAGGAAGGTCTCCAGGACCTAGAGGGGCTAGCTATTGTTGGGAGAAAGGTTATTTATTACCAGTAGAAATAAATATACATCTAAAGGGTCTTTCATGAGACCCTTTAGATGTATATCAGTGGGTCATATGCTTGGGAATGATCACTGACACTATCTTGGAGGTTTAGAGATAAAGTTTCACGTTTCTCCTAACAAGTGTTCTTGTTAGTGAGATTTAGGTTAAGAAGAAATTTAACTTTATTTACATTTCCTTCTGCCTCAACGTCCTTCAGTTTTATGGTGGGGAGGGGGACATTAGGCTTTGGAGGAACTGTGTTATTTGCCTCTGGAAATTGGGCTATTGTTAAATCTCTAGGACATTTGTAAACCAAGGGAAACTCTTGTCTTGCAGGATTGTGATCTCTGCAAGTTAACTATTTATTTTTCTTTTAGGGCAGCCAGGAGTGGCTGAGGAATGTCACACATATTACAGAGGGGAGGCCAGCGAGTGAGGAGGGGGTGCAAGGTGCCAGCTTTTGCTTTGTGAAGATGGCTGTATTTATGTCAGGGCTAGACTCGAGGTGGGTACAGCCTTGTTTTTCTTGGCCTCTACAATTTTGGATGTAGGAGATGGAAGGGGCTGCCTACTGGGGATGTGGATGGCTTTATTTGTCCCCTAGTGTCTTCCTTCCTGTATTTAAAGATTTTATTTATTTATCAGAGAGAGAGGGGGGGAGAGAGCGAGCACAGGCAGACAGAATGGCAGGCAGAGGCAGAGGGAGAAGCAGGCTCCCCTCGGAGCAAGGAGCCCGATGTGGGACTCGATCCCAGCACGCTGGGATCATGACCTGAGCCGAAGGCAGCTGCCCAACCAACTGAGCCACCCAGGCGTCCCCCTTCCTGTCTTTAGTTGGGGTTCCCGTCTCTCCCCCGCCCACCTTTTCCCAGTTAGAAATATTTTCCAGGTTTAGAGTGTTCTGGCAACCATAGCGGGTTCCCCATGGTTAGCCCTGTTCTCTCCCAACTTTTTGCTACCTGTGGTGAGTTTACTGGGGAGTCAGGATCTCCAGAGTGCTGCCTCAGTTCACACGTGAGCACTTTCAGCACGGCGTGTTTACAAGCACTGGAACTGGAAATCATTAATTCAGTCAGCAGAGCAGGAACTTCATTAGGAACTTCCTTCTGTCATTAGGAGGCTTGAGAAAGTGGGTTGCAGTGACTAAACGCGCCATCTCAGATGCACCAGGCAGGGCTGCTAGCTGCATGCCAGGTGCTTTTCATCTGTTCGCCTCACTTCCAGCTCGTCTCCGATATGCCAGAGCAGGCAGCGAAGGGTGGAAGGAAGCGTCCTGTCCTTATAACAGACATGGCCGCTGGCTCCACAGATCTGTCACTAGGTAGGGTTTTCTGACTTCTTCTCTGACCTTGGCTCAGTTCCTGGTGACATCTGCTCCCCGCAGATTGGCCTGAACGGATTCCAAGCGCCTTCACTTAAGGCTCTCTCAGTGAGTGCAACCCTAGGCTAATTCCTGCAACCCTTTCTCAAATGGACAGGTGTCTTCAGTCACCTTTGGTACCAGCCGCCCCAAGGTCAAACTGCTCTCCAGAGAAATGACCACTGCTTTTTTCTTTAATCTTATGCCACTGTTTCTTTCATCATGCCAATGAGCAGCTATTGCCAGTTCTCTTCCCCTATTGTCCAAGCGGTAGCCTTCCAGCCTGGTTCCAAAAAGTGCTGGATTTCACCGAAGATAGGATGAGAGGGAGACATGTACTGGCCCAAATGATAACACCAGCTTCTAGACTAACAGAAGGAGAATGGGAAGGAAAAGAAAAGTTTTTTTTTGTTTTTAAGATTTTATTTATTTATTTATTTATTTGACAGAGAGAGAGAGAGAGAGAGAGATCACAAGTAGGCAGAGAGAAAGGCAGAGACCAGGCAGAGAGGGGAAAGCAGGCTCCCTGCTGAGCAGAGAGCCCGATGTGGGGCTTAATCCCAGGACCTTGAGATCATGACCTGAGTGGAAGGCAGAGACTTAACCCAGTGAGCCACCCAGGCGCCCTGGGAAGGAGAAGTTTTGAGAAACAACTTCTGCTACACAAACACCAGTAAATCCTGACAGCTTAGATGTAATTAACTTAGAGAAACAAAACAGAAAACTCAGATTCTGGGGTTTGGATGGGACTTTGAAGTTTTGTAATCCAACCCTCTTGTTTTATAAGCAGGCAACTCTGACTTAAAAAGGCTAAAAAGGGCCAGCCCAAATGACTAGGGAATGGTAGAGAAAGGTCTCTAAGCCTGTGACTCTTCCTGTCTTGTTTTATTCACTAAATCACACAGCCTGTCTCATCTTTCCCTTTGTGAAAGCAGTTGAGAAGCGTTTTTTGTTTGTTTGTTTGTTTTTCTTTAAAGATTTTATTTATTTATTTGACAGAGAGATCACAAGTAGGCAGAGAGAGAGAGGAGGAAGCAGGCTCCTTGCTAAGCAGAGTGCCCATTGCGGGGCTCATTCCCAGGACCCTGAGACCATGACCCGAGCCTAAGGCAGAGGCTTAACCCACTGAGCCACCCAGGCACCCCAAGAGGGTTTTTGGTGAAGGTGTCAAAAAGCTCACTGACTTATGATTTTTCAAGATACCAGTATGCTTTTTCCCAGGACTTAGGGGTATGTCCGTCAGAACTCTTTTGGGTACAAGAGACAGAAGTACAACTTGTTAGAAAGGAGAGGTCAGTAGCCCATGGAATCTAAGGGAAGTTGTCGTGGAAATCTGGGATAGGGAAAGGACTAGCACATCACCTGCCCTTTCGTTGTTTGTTTTGGCAACTCCTGCATTCTTTCCTGGAGACTGCTTCTTTGTCCTCTTTTTTAGCCCCCTACATGGAAGGAAACCATCGTTATTAATAGCTCTGTGTTTTGTCTTACAGCTCTTACCATTAGAGAGGACGTAATCACACAATCTCTGACCTCTCAATTTTTGGAAAACGTCTGTTTGGTTGGGGCGAGGCAGAGGGGTGATAGGAGACTCAGGTGGCCTTCCCTGAGCCAATCAGTTATAGCCAAGTGGATGAGGTACTATTATTGGCTGTGCTTGGTCAGGGCCTCACCTAGGACCAAATATTAGTGCTCATGGGGTTGGGATCTGTACGAATGTGGCTACTCCCATATAAACCTCATGGTTGGAGTTTCATGGGGGGAGGGTAGGCAGGGAATGACATTTCCACCAGGAAGCAGGGGCTGGGTAGGCAAAATGACAGTAATCTTACCATCGGGGCTAAGCCTGTCTCTTCTCATTGAATGAACCCCATTTCACATGGATCCTCCCCTCAGTGTCGACTCTGAGATGACATAAGGCAAATTTCCGTTTTTCCAGTATTTCCCACCACCTTACCGAATACAAGACAATAGAAATTGGCAAAAATATATGGCACACACACAAAAAAATTCCAGTAGAAATCATCTCATTGGACTGGTCAAATCTGAAAAGGAGAAGTATAAATGTGTGCCCTGCTTAGCCTAATGAACCCAGTCCTTGCACTTAAAAATAACAATATATTCTTTACTGTTGAGTTTGTTCATTTGTGTCCATTGCACCCAGTTATGGTTGTGAGTTTCCCTTCAGTCTGTCCTAGAGGACTCAGAGGTCTCAAAGTGATACTAATACCTTTACAGCACTGGTGGGATTTTAGAAAGCTCCTTTTTTCTTCTTCTCATAACAACTCCGGAAGTACAGTGTGTTTCATAAAGTGAATATGAGTTACTGTTACTGTGAAACTCTGAACTTTCCATTCCTTCCCCAGGTTTACAGTTGTAGCTTTCCTGATGCAAGGGGGTATTCTTTTGATTCCTGTGATTATTTTATCCCCTTCATTAAAGGATGCACAATTAGATCAGCAGTCAATAGAATAATAATCATAATAACATCAATACTTATTGAGTGCTTACAGGGTGCCAGCTACTGTTTTTTTTTTTTTTTTTTACATGTTTTAACACATCTGATCCTCAAAACAACCACAGGAGTTTAGTACAATTAATATTCCTCATTTGTAGGTGGAGATAATATAGTAGCACAGGTAAGTTAAGTCACTCACCCATGGTCACACAGCTAGAAATTGGCAGAGCTGGGAATGGAACCCAGACCACCTGGGTTTGTGGTATGTGCATTAAAGCATCATGCTATTCCATTTCTTATTAACATATAATGTATTATCATGCTATTCCATTTCTTACATGGCCAGACACTATTATGGGATTTAAGAAGTTTTGGAAAAAACTTGTTCTACTTCCTCAAATATGTTACCTACCTGTAAATAAAGGACTGATCAATTTAAATTAAAGTATCTATTTTACCGTAAAAAGTAGAAATAATCCTGGAACAATATACTATTAATTTTGATTTAGTAAATTACCCTCAAATTCAACAAATACTTCTTAAGTGTCTGTTGTATGCTCTAGCTTATTCACTTGATACAGAAGTACTGTGAAGTGATGGTACAGTCTCCATTTTACACATGAGGAAACTAAGACTTAGCTAGGGTATGTGACTGCCAGAGTCACAGGGAAATAGGTGGGCGAGCCAGGATTTGAACCAGGCCTGCCTCACGATGGAAGAGCTTGGTGCTCGCTGTCATGGTTGTTAATGAAATGAATCTGTGAGATGTTTGCCAGCTGGCAGAATAGATTTTAATAGAGAAGGAAGGTGGAAGGTGTATGACATTGCCTCCTTGCTGGAGAAGAGGTGGGATCCCTCAAAGGGTCTGAGGGGACTGGTGTAGGAAGAAACCACAGGGCAGATGTGATAAGCTATCCTACAGAGTACCAGTTCTCTCCGTTCGCTGCCTGGAGAGAAGGGAAACATTTACTTAGCTCACATTTTTGGAAGTCTCTGGCAATTAGAGTGTTAATATTCTGTGTAGTCACAATTATGCTGTAACTACCAATTATGGGAAAACTCATCATTTTACTGTAATGTAATTACATTAAATAGCACCAGTCATGTCAGTGCAAAGACTGGGGCAGCCTCTAATTATCCCCTGCGCCCAGACACCTCAGCCTGGATCAGGAATAATTGGTGTAACACAGTTTTGCCTTTCAGGGCTGGCCTCAGTTTTCCTCAGAAAAGCTTTTTTTGTCTTCTGATCCTCCCCCGTGTGTGGGGGTGTGTGTGTGTGCGTGTGAGAGTGTGTGTGATATTCGGCTGTGTTGATGATCTGGAAGCAGATGAGATGTTAATGTGCCCAATTTAGGTGTGACTTCGTATTTTCCTCAGTGAGAAAGGATTGGGGAGGAATTTTCTTTTACAGGTTGTGAGCCCCCCTGAGGGCCAGGGCTGTCTTCATTCATTCTTCTCTCACGATGCAGGGGGCAGAGAATGAGACTAGTTAACATGTCCTGAGTGTCTCCCTTATGCCAGGGACTGTGCTAATAAGCACTTTACATATATGTTATTATTAATTCTCCAAACAGCACTATAAAGGAGATATTAAAATCCCCATTTAATAGAAGATGAAACTAAGGATGAGAGATGAAGCAATTTGCCTAAAGCTGACGAACTAACAAGTAGTAGAGCCCAGTTCCTTCTTTAGCCAATGCCTGTGCTCTTTCCGCACCTTCCAGAAGGTGGCTGATAAATATTGCTGGGATGCACTTGGAGCTAGGCTACACATATTTGCATGTGAGGGCGGTCCTTTGCTTCCTGGTCTATTTCATCAACTTTTTCAGAACTAGATCTCTAGTTTCGTTAATTTCTAAAAACTCCTCTTTTCTTTCCTACATGATAAGCTGCATCCAGTTCTTTTCAGTATTTGGAAAGGGCCTTCTGATTGTGTGTATGTGTCATGTACACATTTTAAAGACCAATCAATTGTGAAGTTGACCTGAATTAATATCCTCAGGGAAGACCGAGGTCTTGGAAGGAAAAACCGAACTACTAGGAGGCAAAGAGACCCAAACGTATGATAACTTAAAAATGGTCTTATTTTTAAAATTCCTTTGGTATTTGGATTTGGCAGTGATCTGATCTAAAATTTAGGGGAGTGCAACAGCTGTTGTGATTTGTATTCACTTATAAAAGGAATGATGTGGAGACCCCTGTGGGTTTTCACGTTGTAATAGCTGGGACACTTTGTTATATTGTGCAGACACATAGTGTTTTGGTCATCTTTGATCAATTCCTTCTCACCCTAGAGGCAGCAGAGGCAAGAGTAGGCACCCCCATTTCAGAGGTGGAGACACTGGCATGGGCTGGGGTTGGGGTGAGGGGGATGATGAAAAACCAGATTTACCTTGAAAGGGCATCTGCACGGGTCACTGGTGAGAACTGAGGTCCTGAGAACCCAGCTGATGGATTTTAGTTCACCTTTAAACAGAAACAGAATTTATTATAACAGAGGTCGGCTGCTGACCTGTACCGGCTGTGGGGTTTGGCGTTTCCTTCTGTCGGATGGGCCTCACCTTTCCTAATGAATTTTCTTTGCTTATGGTAAGTTTCCTCAGAGAGGTTTTTATTGGTCTCTAAAATCAGAGAAATTTGGCTTTTCTGTTTGGGCATTACGATAGTGAAATTGCAACAGAGCTTCTTAGTTAATTAAAATCGAAGGAGAGATCCATTACTTTGGAAAACCCTTCAAGTGATTTCACAGAGAGGGTAAAGTGGGATGCCCCTTCCACCAGAAGACAGGCAAGGCCAGAACCTGGAGGAGAGAGCACTTCAGGAAAATCCAAAGTGGAAGAGCGACCCCAGTGGGATGGTGTGCAGCACTGCTGTGAGTAGTTATTATAATAGTTATTGGAATAACCAAATATCCAGAGAAGGGCATGGAATTTTCAGTTTTAACATCTTTCCTCTATGTTTTGATCTGATTCAGAGTTTTTGCTCTCCTTTTTATCCTAAAAGTAATCAGTGCTTCTGATAAAATTCAAACAGTTAGATGAGATATGAAACAGGAGACTCCTTCCCTCCCCCTTAACCTTCTATCACACCCTTTAAGTCTAACAACTATAAACGATTTCTTGTATTACCCATCCAAGATCATTTTAAATAAAGGCAAGCAGATATTTATGTGTGCGTGAGTCATGCTTGTGCTGTATTTCCACAGCTGTATCTTGGGCATTGTTCTATATCATTAACAATAGATTTACTTTGTTTTTTAAAAAGTTATTGCAAATTGTTGCTATGCATGGATGCACCTCAGCAGGGAGCCTGATGCAGGGCTCTATCCCAGGACCCTGGGATCGTGACCTGAGCTGAAGGCAGATGTTTAACCTACTGAGGCAACCGGGTGCCCCCATTATTTCCATTTCTTATCAGTGAACATTTGGTTGGTGGTCATTTTTTAAAGCGTTTTTAAAAATTGTTGTTGTCATTGCAAATAATGCTACCCTGCGTGCTTTCTGTATGAGTCCATTTCAGAAACCCAAAGACAGAGCTGGAAATAGCTTTAGAGATCAGTGAATTCAAATTCCTTTATTTGCAGGTGAGAAAATTGAGATCAGACAAAGAAGAGAAGTACTTTCTCAGGATTATACATTCTCTTATAGTTTAGCCATGCATACAATTCTGATTTCTTGGCTCCACAATCTTCTGTGTCCTGGGATTTAGATAAAAGTGACATGGGGCACCTGGTTGGCTCAGTTGGTTAAACATCTGACTCTTGATTTCAGGTCAGGTCATGATCTAGGGGCTGTGAGATCAAGCCCCATGTGCTAGGCGTGGAACCTCCTTGGAATTCTCTCTCTCTCCCTCTCACTCTGGCCCTCTTCCCCTCCCTCTCTTAAAAAAAAAAAAAAAAGTGACTTGAATATTCCTTGAAATAAATAGCCTGTAGGCTGAGCTTGCTATTCTTCCATTATGTAGTTTTCTGTTGGGGCTGCTGCATGCATACGGATGCACGTTGTACACTGCACAAAAGCACCTAGGCTAAGAGGTAAGTGATGGCTGAAATCCACAGTAGGCTCTACTTGCTAAGCCCTGAAGTGGGCCTTTGTGCTGCATCAAAATGATTTTCCTTTTTCTCAAAATTGCCCCAAAGCACCTCATGAGCTACCAGTGGTCCTCATTCCTGGGGTAAATACCTAACTCTTGAAAACAATCAGGCACCTTATTTTATCTTATGCAAGGATGCAATGCCATTTATTTTAGTAGAAACAGCTTTCCAGTGTTGTTCACACTTGCTCATGGATGACAGTTTGCACTTGATAGATAATTGTGTAGGAGTCGGGCTACAGCTCACTCTCATGGGTAGGTTAAACATAATAGTTGAGTGTGGCAGATAGAGAGGTCTCTCACGGGCAGAAGGTCTCGCTCTCTCTGTGGTTTGGTGTTCAGCTTTTGGGAGCTAATGGTGTTTCTGTCATGTGGGGCAACTTGTATGAGTTGCCATTGTGAAGCACATGAGCCTGTTTTTCAGGTAAGTTGTAGGCTGAGCTGTCCCCTCCTTTCCGTTCAGCTACCCTCGATCTTGCCTCTGAGCTACTAACCTTCAGTTCCATGTCACAGGGAAGCTGTTCAGCTACAGACTATTTGCCACAACAGCTCTTGAAAAGTTATTCTACTTTTTTGGACACTGATTCTTGTTTTTGGTATAATGACTCTTATTTTATTTATCTATTTAAGATTTTATTTATTTATTTGACACAGAGAGAGAGAGAGAGAGAGATCACACGTAGGCAGAGCAGCAGGCAGAGAGAGAGAGAAGCAGGCTCTCCGCTGAGCAGGGAGCCTGATGCAGGGCTTGATCCCAGGACCCTGGGATCATGACCTGAGCCGAAAGCAGCCACATAACCAACTGAGCCACCCAGGTGCCCCATGACTCTTATTTTAAACCTCAAAACACACTAACAGATGATCTAAGGAGGGATCTTCCAGCATTACATTTATTGGCAAAGATGGACCAATTTACGATTTTAACTAATATATTATTCAATCTGTGTTTGTTTGGGTATCACTGGTCAGAATGAAGTCAATTCAGTTTTTTTTCCCATTAAAATGAATAAAAATATTGTTTTATTTAATGACTCTTCATGTAGTGCAGGATTTTCAGGAGTGAATTGGAGTCATTAAACAAAGGGTAAGTGTAATGGATCATTGCCTGTTGAGGTCAGGGACCATGGCTTTCCATTTTTATGTCAATGGTACTGTATAGAAGCATGTAATAAGCTTTCGGTAAAAGTCTGTAGGATGAATGAGTACATCCTTTTCACAGAAGTGCAGGGGAGATATTTTCCAGTAGAAACTACTGGGATTATGCAGCATAATCTCTCCTTTTCTCCCTGGGTATGGCTTTTGGCATTTTCTTATTTGAATTGGCCAGGAGCAATGGAGCAATCTTCGTAAAGGTGGAGGTTAAATGGCACATATTTGCTTGGCATTGGAATGATTTAACACTGTGTCTTGCTCAGGCTTTTTGAGAAAGGCTAAGCCTTAGGTGGCCAGGTGGGTTACTCTGTGAAGTGGGTGGAGAAGGGAATAGCGGAGTGGTTCTGCAGGGGCAGGAACGGAGGAAGCCTGAGCCATCAGGAGGGGCGGATCAAGGTTGTAGGGGGCAGTCATTATATAAAGCTAGAAAGCCATGGAGCGAGGGTGGTGGGGGCGCAAGGAAGGGGGGAACCCGTTTTGAGAGATTTCTAGGGAGAAGGAAGAGGAGGGGCCAGGGCCATGCATTCAATTGTGGAGATGTCAGGGGCCAGGGAAGCAGCTCAGCAGGAAGAGGCAGCAAGTTGAGGGCTTTGATTTCCACTGCTTAAGAGAAGTGTGGGAGAGGAAAATAGAGACACAAAGAGGGCTGGAGAGAGGAAGAGAGATGGGCAACTCACAGACGAAGAGAGAGAAAGAGCAGAGAGAGGGAGAGATGGAGGAGGGGAGAATGAGAATAAGCAAGACATTTAGAACAGAAAACAACCAAGACCGAGATAGACACAGAGACACAGAGAGAGTCAGATCGTGTTATTGCTCTGCTGAGAGAAGCGAGTGGAGGAACCAGGAAGTACAGCATGTTATTAAGCACCCGTCTAAAGAGTGGGGGCCCTGCAAAATGTGACTTCCTAGCGGGGAGCGTGCCCTTGTCCTCCAGCTGCCTGTGGGCATCAGGTCTCCGCACACGGTGGTTACACTCCCCTTCTCCAGCTGACTGGCTGCATACCCCTCAGGCTAAAGAGACACAAACCAAATAAAGGCCCTCCTAAGAGGTAAAAGGATGTGAGAAGCCAGGCAACTAGGGCCTTGGTTATAACAGAGACACACACACACACCCCAGCAAGCATTTGGAAGTGACAGGAAGGCCGCCACCTTGAAAATATCCTTCAGGGTCTTACATGATGTTGCCTTGGGTCTTCTTTTTAATCAAAACCCATGATGAGGCAGAGAAATTCCTTCTTTCTGGGTGTAGGTTGAGATGAGGATGGAGAGTCCTGTTAAATTTTGGAAGTTCATGTTCTTTCTTCTGCTTCAGCTACTAACTGATTGCCTTCTTTGCTACTCAGTAACATGGCAAATCAGAGGTAATGTACACAGGGAAAAATCTAGTGCTTTCCTTAATTAAAATGTGGTGGGACCAAATGGGACACAGGAGGTGCCAGGAGCTGCCAGGTTTGGTGAGCGGATAAGTTGTCCTGCCCCTGCTGTCCTGATGGGGATCCCATAAAATGTGGACAGCATTGTCTTCCATCCCGGCTGGAGACAGAGCAGCCCTGAGGCGGGGGCCAGGGCACCAACCCGCTCTCGAAATGGTTATGAGGAGCTGTATCCACCATTGCCTCACTTCTTGTATCAGAGGAAGAATGGTGGCTGTTTGTAGGAATACGGCGTTTGTGGTTTCAGATTTGAAAGCTTATGTCATTTGTGTGTATTCCTAAATGTGGGTACAAACTGTGAGGTCTGATCTTTCATGGCCCGCAGACCCCAGAAGACCACCAGACATGGATACACAGAAAATAAATATTTATAGTTCAGGCCTGAGAGTGGGAAAGGCTATTTTGTTTTCCATGGGCCAGGAATCAGCTAAAGGAAGGGGCCTTGCAGCCATTCACATCTTCGGATCTTCAATTTCCATTATCAATTAAAAGACAGTAAACTCTTACCCCGAATAGAAGTGCAATTAGATCCAATAATGAAATCATCAAGTACTATTGAGGTGGAACTTGGCAGTAATTAGTTTTTTGATACATAAATACAATTTCCAAATGCAATTTGTCCCTAAGCCCAGGCTGCTGATTCAATTCACTGTGTTTGCTATTACCAGGGAATGTGCGGTGAGGTATATTCCAATTCATCAGGGCTGTGTCTCTCCACAGAGAATGAATTGAGTTGCCTGACATCTGAAATTACTAGTTGGACATGGAGAGGACGTGTTATGTGACTCTTCTGGGAACTGGGAGCTGAGGGTGTGCTCCCCCCACCCCAAATCTCATTGGCATGCGAATCACTTGCGCAAGCTGATCCTCTCTGCCCGCCCTGTCCTTTTTCCATGTCTGTCTATCTCTCTTCTCTTTCCTTCTCTTCCCAACACTGCCCCATCATTCATTTATTTATGTCTTCATCTATTCAATATTTCCTGAGGGTCTGCTATACTGTGTAAGGTGCTGGGACGTAGCAGTAAAGATAGTAGATGCACTTCCTGCCCTCTAGGGACCGTTAATTTAGTATTCGACATTAACAAAATACTTGTTCAGTTATAATTGTGGTAGTGCTATGAAGGGTCCCATGAAAGTGGAAATTGAGGTCTCTATCCTAGCCTCAGCGTTCAAGGAAAATTACCCTGAGGAATGGACATTGCAGCTTTGATCTGAAGTATGAACAGGACTTAGGCAGAGAATTAGAGAAGACCATTCAGGCACAGAAAAAATCTAGAAGGAAATTTAGTACAATGAACAGGGAAAATGCCAGTGAGGCAGGAACAAAGGCAGGAAAGGGGGCAGATGGATGAGATGATGCTGTGTGATAGCGAGCAGCCAGCTTGCTCAGGGCCTGGTAGCTCTTGTTCAAGATTTTACATTAGGAGTTATTTGAAGATTTTAAAAATAAAGAAACAATATGATCCTACTCTTTAGTTGCCAGGCTCCCTTCAAGCTCAGTAATGATGTACCTCTTAATTGGGAAGCTCTATCTGATTGCTCTTCAAGTCAGTTTCTGAGATTCCAGCTGGGAGAAAGGTATAGTGAATGGCAGACCCCGGACTGGTGACTTATGATGTGAGAATTTCAGTGCTTCACAGCTATGAAGCCCTGGCAATCATAATCAAAAATACTTCAGGCAAAGGTTAAAGATCCATGTTATGGAGTCATTATATGAGAAAGATACAGAAAGATTCTATATGAATGGATGTATTTATAAAGTTTTGGCAGAGGTATTTCCCCCTTGTTGCCCTCCTAACCCAAATCCACCTAAAAAATACTAAGATCATTTTTAGTTTTTCCTTACTCCTTGGGTCATGGAAGGTCATAGGACTGACTTTGGGTTCTTTCTACAAAATACCAGAGTGAAGTGTCTGTTGACCCAGTTTTCTAAATGAATGGTCACTGTACTTTCAGTTGTCCCAGCGTGTTGATTAGGAGAGGGTAGGCTGCTATGACAAAGAGATCCTGCAGGAGAGCAATTACAAGAACCAGAAAGGTCTTGTTTCTCCTTCATACAACAATCCTGATGTGAACAATTCAGGTCAGGGAGAAAGTTCTGCTTCTCTCAATCATTTGAGAGCCCAAGCTCCTTGGCAGTCATTACTGCTTTATCCCCTGAGACATTGTTATCAGCTGCATAAATGATGCTAGGTTGTTGCGACATTGGGATTCCAGCGGGTGAGAAGGTAGGATAGAGCCTCCCAGCAGACATTCCCAGATGTCTTGTGTAGCACACATCACTTCTGCTTGCACAGCATTGGTGAAAACTCAGTCTACGGTAAGAACTTTGTCACCCATGGTACATCTAGCTGCAAAGGAGACCGTGAAATAGAATCTGCATGGCTGGCTGCTGTTCCATTATTATGGAAGAATGGAGAGTGGATTTTGATGGATAGCTCAGATCTCCACCATACCCAGTGTGGTAGATTGAGGGCCAAATGGCTCTAATTCTTCACATCTCCCTATGTCCATACTCTGTGGGATGAGACATTAAAGCTCCTCTCGTCAAGAGATGGAGTCTGTTTTCCCATCCCTTGAATTTGGACTGGGCTTGTGCTTTGCTTTAGTCAGTAGAATATGGTAGAAGTGACAGTTTGTCAGTCCAAGCCTGGGCTTCAAGAGAGCTGTGTGTTCTCCTGGACCTCTGTCTCTACAACCAAAGTCATCCTTGACAAGTTCTGATAGCTAGTTGACTCCCAAATGTGTGAGAAATCCAAGCCAAGATCCGCACAACTGGATACCCAGCCCATAGCTATCCATGGATGCCATTAGTGTGTCCTGCTGGGGCCAAAAGAACTCCACAGCTGACCAGGAGACCCTTGAGCAATAATAAATGCTTACTGTTTTTAGCCACTGGGTTTTGGGTAGTTTGTTGTCTCAGCAGGAGATAACTGATACAGTTCTAGATATTTTCTTACTATCATCATGTAGCTTCTGGGATTGATTAGAAAGGAAAGATAAAAGGCATGATACCAATATACAACGATGTTAAACTGGAAGTTTTGATTGAAGTAATGAGATAAGATAACCTTCTGTCACCCAAATAGGTTGTATTATAGACCAAACAGTAAAAGTTCAAGGTAGAGGTCCTAGAAGATTATTTAGAGATCACCAGATTGAGGGCGTAAAGGGATATTGAATAAAGATGGGAACTAGTTTCCAAGGATTGCATTCTTAGAGCATGTTCTCCAAAATAGAGGCTACAGGCGAGTGTCTGCTTCTCCCCTCTGATCTAGTGCAAGAGACTTCAGCTGGACTATTTGGAGACCTTGATATGTGTTCTCTGCAGTTGGAGGGCACAGTGGATTAGTCTGCTTCAGTCTTACCCAGGAAATGCAGAGAACAAGAGGTAGGTGCTTTGCTAATGTATTTTGGAAACTTGCTGTGTTTTGTGACTGGCATCTAATCCCAAAGCTTTCAAGGTAAAACCATGTGGGAGCATCTAACCCATGGACTGAATGTGGATCTTGTATGCAAGAGAGGCAGTATAAGAGTCAACTTAAGTCTAGCGAAAGCAGGCTCCCTCAAGGGCAACTCTATCTTGGTGGAAAGGAAGCTGGCAGTGGTTGCTGGATTCGTGGGATAGCACAGGGATTATTTCAGACTGCTGGAATAGAATACATTTGCCCAGGTCGGTGATTCTCGACCAGGGGTGATTTGGCCCTCCAACAGACATTTAGCAATGTCTAGCGACATCCTTAGTTACAGCGAGGGGGAGAAGCTACTGGCTTCAAGATCGTAGAGGGCAGGGAGGCTGCTAAACATCCTTTGATGCAGGGAAAAGCTTTCCACAGCAAAGAATTATTCAGACCCTAATGTCAATAGTGCTAAGATTGAGAACTCTGGCTTAGATCGAGGTGATATTGGGGGGTTCTCTGAAGAATGAGCAAAAGCACCTATGAGAGAAAGCCAGGTTTAAACACGCGTCAGGGTCCGAGAGCACAGAGCCATCTAGAACATGCCAGTCATGCGAACACATTCCTAATCCCCTAACATCTCCAGCTTCCCTGCTTCTACCCTCCAGCTCCCACCTCCCCCCCGCCCCCCCACTGTGGGAGAAGTCAGAAACCTCGATGGTCACGAAGAGGAAATAGGATGGAAGTTGCAGGTGGAGAAGGTGACAAGAAAGACCACAACCCTCTTTTCACTGAGAGTGGGTAGTTTGCAGCCAGTTCCCGCTGAGGAAGAGAGATTTATTGTTACATTGGTTTTGGAGTTTGGAATATTCCACTTTAGAATTACTGAGTCGAGACCGTGTTTATAGCTTAATGTAGCCCTAGGACTCCCTGGAGTGAGCAGAAATGTCTGGGGATCTACTTGAAATTTTATCCGGAGCTTCCTAAAGGGATATGGGAATGAAAAATTAAAAATAAAGTTGTTGATTGCATTCCCTGGGTCCTGCCCATTTTATATACCCATTACTTTAGCAGTTACTGAGCAGCCCCTATAAAAGCTAGGAACTGTCATAGATATTCCCTCATTTAACCATCAAGTTTAAGGAGAGCAGCTATTATTCTCTTAGTGTTTGAAGTGGCATTATTTGTACTTTACAGGGAGGAACCTGGAGCTTGGAGAGTTGAAGTAATTTGACCAGATCGCATGTCCAGGAAGGATTAGAGGGTGGGACTGGAGGCAGGGAAATGCCAAACATGGTTTCAGTGATTTCCCTCTTGTAGAAACACATTCACTTCCAGAATCCTGGAATCCCACAAAGTTAGATTCAGGTGCCTAGCAGCATCTTACACTTCCATGTTAACGTGGTCAGCTAAGAGGGCAAGAGAAGGGTTTTTAATGTACTGCACACCCTCTGCCTCCAAGAAGTTATTTAGAGCTGATCTTTCCAGTTTGCGTGTGTGGAGAGAAGAGTCCATAGCTGAGTCCAGATCCAAACAGGTCTCTGTGGAGCTGGTTGAATTAGGCAGGTGTGTGTCCTTTCTTCCGTAGGCTGACCGAATGCCTTCTTCATGGCGCTTATAAGAACCTGCATTACAGCCCAGGTTACATTGTTTTATAGTACTTGCTTTTCATGCTTTTTCTTTTCTTTTTCTTTTTTGCCAGTTAGGTAATCAACTTCAATTTGAGGATTTTTTGCTTTACTCATTTTGATATCTGTAGTAGCCCTTAAATATAGTACATATTTAATAAGTATGGCATAAATAACTAACTGGTCCCTGCCTTCAAGGAGTTTCCAGTGTATGGTGGGAAAACTTGAAAAAGAAAGTTGTGGGCACACCTCGCTGACTCAGTTGGTTAAGTGCCTGCCTCTGCCTCCGCCTCAGGTCGTGATTCCAGCGTCCTGGGATCAAATCCCATGTTGGGCCCCCTGCGCAGCAGAGAGCCTGCTTCTCCCTCTGCTTGTTGCTCTCCCTTCTTGTGCATGCTCTCTCTCCCTGACAAATAAATAAAATAGTTAAAACACAGAAGAAATGTAAAAAAATTGTAATATAGTGTAAATGTTACTCTTTCTGTTTAAAAATACATGTATGTCAGTACGTGGATCAAAAATAATATCAGAAGGGGCACCTGGGTGGCTCAGTTGGTTAAGCAACCGCCTTTGGCTCGGGTCATGGTCCTGGAGTCCCGGGATTGAGTCCCGCAACAGGCTCCCAGCTCCATGGGGAGTCTGCTTCTCCCTCTGACCTTCTCGCCTCTCATGCTCTGTCTCTCAAATAAATAAATAAAAATATTTAAAAAAATAATATCAGAAGAACTCTGTACCAAGTGGTGAACAGTGGTTACCTTTGTGAGGTCAAATGATGGGGGCTTTACTTTCTGTGTAATATATTTCTAGAAGATTTTATAGTAAGCAGAAGTATTTTAGTCATTTGACATTTTATTTATTTATTTATTTTATTTGACAGGCAGAGATCACAAGTAGGCAAGAGGCAGGCAGAGAGAGAAGGGGGAAGCAGGCCCCCTGCTGAGCAGAGAGCCTGATACGGGGCTCCATCCCAGAACCCTGGGATCATGACCTGAGCCGGAAGCAGAGGCTCTAACCCACTGGGCCACCCAGGCGCCCCGATTTGGCATTTTAGGGTTCAGTCAGGGAATATAATAAAATACAAATAAGAGAGTGACGCCTGGGTGGCTCAGTTGGTTAAGCAGCTGCCTTCGGCTCAGGTCATGATCCCAGGGTCCTGGGATCGAGTCCCACATCGGGCTCCTTGCTCGGCAGGGAGCCTGCTTCTCCCTCTGCCTCTGCCTGCCTCTTTGTCTGCCTGTGCTCACTCGCTCTCTCTCCCTCTGTCTCTGGCAAATAAATAAATAAAATCTTAAAAAAAAAATACAAATAAGAGAAATGAAATACTATCTATAATGCAATGCTGTGTGTGATTAGTTTTAAAATAAGTCAGCATGCGGCAAAGCATAGTAGACATTCAGAAGAAACTTGAGACTGGACTGGAGGCAGTCAGGGAAGCCTCCAGGAGAAGGATTTGAATTTTACTCATTATTCAGGACTTTGAAATAGATTTCCAAAAGGCATCTCAGTCCTGCTCTTTTCGTTTGATCTCGGGATCTTGTTGTTGCTTTTAGAAAAGCCAGTGCCATCTGTTTTTGGAAGCTGGTATTCACCCACGGCTGCTAATTTGGACTTCTAAACCACTTGAAAAATTAATGGCTTTATAAAAGGTCTGCAACTCCCTCTTAAGAGTTTAATATCATATTTATAAACTCAGTCTGTGTTGAGTTCCAGCATATTGCAAATAATTTACAGTGTTGTCCTGCTCAGAGCATAACTAATGTGGATCCACAGCTGTGCAGATAACTTTTCCTATCAGCGGATGATAAACTGTAAGTGGCCCCATTTGGATGCGGGGAAACCGTCCAGATTTTAAAAGCTGCACCGGTGCAACTGGGAGGGAAGTGGTGTAGCAGTGGCTTCTCCTACCTGGAAATATCTCGGTCATGGTAAATACAGTCAGCCTCACTGCTAGTAATCATTATACCTGGGAAAAATGGGCTGATCATGGTGTTTATGGCTCTTTGGTCAGCTTGCAAGAACACTTTCCTGAGCAGTTGATAAATAATTTAGAAAGTGGGTCAGCCAGCCCAGGCGCTCTGAGGTCAAAAGGCATTATCTGGAATGGCAGAATGGTAGGGATTAAGATTTTGGATCTGGGTTCATTGCTTCATGAAATGGACAACAGGTATGTTTATGCTTTTTACTTGTGCCTCAACATCCCTTTAGCAAATTTCAGTGCATTTCAGAATGCTGGAAACCAGCCCTGCTCTTCCCTGGCAAACTAGGTGTGAGGTTCTTGCCTTCCAGGTCATGGTTCCTGTGTAAGATTTAATCCATCTGTATCTTGAGACTCCTGCTTACCCAGACTCCATTGACAGCCTGTGGGGTAATGTACCAAGGGTGTTTGATGCTGAATTTAAGTTGAAACCCAGCTGAAAATTTTACACACTTTTCTGTTAGCTAGGTTGACTCTGTGTCTTCTCTATGATTTTTATCAAACATTCATTAGTAAACACCGGCCATAGGCTGATTGGTAATTGGTACTAGGGACAAATGTTAAAACATACACACACACACACACATACACACACACTCCTCAGTGGCTGTCTTTTGTTTATCCTCTTGTCTCAGTCTAGAATTCTCCTTCCACTTATGAACCTGGTACTTTGGTATCGTTTCCTGGGTAAATATAAAGCACTTGCTTTTATTTTAGAACTGTGTCCTGTAGAGTCCTAAGTCCTGATGAATTGCCTCCAGGAACCACTATGGAAAACGGAGAGAGACCCCAGGTAGAGAGAAGATACGGGCTAACCTGTCCCAACCATCAACTAGGGTAGCCATAGTTGCTACTATTTTGTATTTGGAGTCTCTGATAGCTTAGATGATTTGGTGGGTGGGGTGGGTAAGTATTCATTCCCACTCTCTTTCTGCCTCTGGGGGAGGAGAAGACCTACCCACACATTAAGGTTGAGCTTGGCTGTATGATTTACTTTGACCAATCAGATGTGAGTGCAAGTAACAAGGTATTGTTTCTGAGCTAAGGTGAGGCACTGCTCTTTCTACTCACCCCACTGGGAGCTTTCAGAGTCAGCCACAGGAAGAATATGCACCAGGCAGCTGCTGCTCCTCCAGCCAGGTCCTCGGAATGAGACAACATGAGGTATAGCCAGACACATGTTAATAATAAATGCTTAATCTTATGACACTGATATGTTTGTGGTTGCTTATAATGCAGTAGTAACTGATAGACGAATGTCTAGGTGAGATCTCACTTAGAGTAAATGTTTGCCCGTTTGTTCATTCATTTATTCAAAAAATATTGAGTGCCCTTATATATATATATCAGGCAGAACACCACTGAAATAGGTGGTTTTTAAAACCTATTAGTTTTGCTCATCATCTTGACTTTTGCTTGTTACATTTGATGTAAAGGCGTTTATATAAGAGATAAAATCAAGACACACCCTCAAAGGAAAAATAGTACTGGACATCAATTTGAGAAGTGACAAAGAGCTGACAACAAATTAATGTCTGTTTGCAAAAAATAAACAAGCCATGTGCAAATACACATACCTCGAAGCACTCTTTTGCAAAAGAGATGCCCATGATGAGAGGGCTGGCTACCAGGATTTACAGTTCCAGTTCTTGCTCTGGGCATTGTATGCCACAGAAACCCAATGGGAGTCCCTGACAATCTTAGAGGCAAAGTGGGGGCAGATATGACAAAGCTAGCTTTCCTCTGACCTGTTGTGACTATAGCCTATCTTTCAGGCCTCTGGAAGGTGCCAGGGCTGATCTGAATGTATTTAGAATGAATCTTTTTAATGATCTGTCAAGTTCAGTGGAATTGCCAGACCTGGGCTTTAATAACTTCCTGGTTTTTAGTACCTGAGCCTATAAAGATGATATACAGGACACAGAGGATATGAGAGTGGCCAGGGTGCAGTGAAAAGGCGGGTGCAGGGGAGTTGGAGCTGCCATTAGAATAGGGGGCATGTGTAAACCTATCCATCTGGCTCTCTGGGGGTGCACCTGTTTTTGCAGCTAGAGGTGGGACAGATAGAGGAGAGGGGAAGCAGCTAGGGACAAAATCATGAAACAGACAAAGCATGACGGTGGAACCATCTGGCCCCCTTTTCACAAAGCCTTCCTGAATCCTGCCTTCTCTTGCCCCATACTCACTCCGTCCCCATCCTCTTTTCAGTCTACTGTATTTACTTCTCTCAAAGGCATTGCGCTTTAGTTGTTTTTTTAAGTCATAGTGTTTTGAGACTCAGTGGTGTTTAGAGTTATAACGATCAGCAGTCCATACCCTTCATTTTATAGACGGGGAATCTGAGACCCCAAAATGAACTGACTCCAAGTATATTGCCCAGCCAGTCAGTCACAGACCCACATCTGGGTCTTTTGGCCTCAGACAGTGCTCTGTCCAGTACTGCGGTGGGAATTAATCTCTGCTAAAAGCTTGAGACATTATCATGACCCTGAGATTCTTGAAGAAAAATATAATAGGGACACAAAAGAATGAAGGTATAGTCAAGAAATTTTAGGTTTTAAATATAGCAAGTGGGAAGACATTTCTGGACTAAGGAGACTTCCAATATCGCTCAAGTTAAGCTCTGTCTGCTATCCTTTTTCTGCCTGGCAGGGGAGGTACTTTTAAAACAAGAGACCCTCCAGATTCGCCTAGTGTGAAAGAGGGGGCTGTCTTCTCAGAAGTTCAATATGCACAGACACTTGGAGAGCTCTGAGCCACTGTAAAAGTCCCATACTGGCAAATTCTACCATAGCGAAAGTGATTTGGCACTATTTTGAAATATTAAGGGAGAGTTCCTCTTTCGTCCCTCATTTCTTATATCCCTAGGTGCCTGCCCCTGCCAACCCACCCCATGCATTCAGATAAGGTATTTTATGCTTAATTCTTTAGTGAAGGACTGACTCAACAAAATGCAGTTAAAACAAAGAATCTAGGTCTCAAGGGGACTAAATAACGAGTGAAGGCAAAACTTCAGGCCACAGCCTGGACAAGACCTCTGTAAGTGGAGAGGAAGAGGGTTGGAGAGAAGAAGAAAATTCAGAAAATGGCATTTTGGGGGTCTCTGCACCCTGTCCACCTTTTTCTGAGTTATGGGGCAACCCCCCCCCCCCCAGAAAACCCCTAAAACTTATAGGTAAGTTTAGAGATCTGGGGAGAGGAAATCTGGTATTATATTTGTTAACTAATGTTGTGACAAAGTACCACAAATAATGAGGATGTACCTAGCTCTTGCATCTGTGTGTTGTCTGGGAAGTGGCTGAAATGGTTCTGCTGATCTCAGGGGGGCTTGTTTACTCACATGTTTGGGTGTTGGCTGGGATCAGATGATCTAACCTGGGCCTAGATAATTGGAGAAGCTTGGCTCTGCTCCACATGTTTCTCTTCCTCCTCAGGCTAGTGGTCTATCCTGGGTATATTCCTAGGACTATAGTAGAGGTGTAAGGGAGCAAGCGGAAACATGCAAAGCCTCTGAAAGTCTACCCTTGGACTTGGCACAATGTCCCTTTTATCTCATTTAATTATTTAAGAAAAGTCATGTGACCAAATCATCATCAAGGGGCAGAGAAATATAGCTTACCGGAAGAACTGCAAAAGGTATAACTAGAGGGAGTTACGAAGAACTAAGCCAAATGTACAATTGGCCATTGTCTTTTCTGGGTAGAGCCCAAAGAGAGGTCAAGACCTCAGCATCTCATGGGAGCAAATCGCTATATTATTTATCTAGAAGATAGCTGGGCTTTAACTAGTCACACACTTTACTCACATCCCATGAGGCTATTTCCTGTGGGCCGTGGCATAGATGTAACACAAAGAGATGGACCTGAAAGGGTGTCAGATGGTTTTAACCCAGCAATGACACACTGGTTTAAGGGCTGAGGATCGCATGGAATAAGAGACAGTTATAGTGCATGCCTATATGATGCATGATAACCAAAGACTGGATGTCCTCTTGTTCCAAAACCTTGGCACTATGAAAACTTTCTGGAACCTAGATGTAATCTCTAGAAAAGAAGATTAGTGCAGAGGAGCAGATCCCAAACTAGTTGGGGTTAAATTTCTTCTTTTTTTTCCCCCTTAACTTTGAAACTTACTAAAACATCTTACATTTTAAAACTCACTGAATAATTCATTTGAGTATGCCAACAACAAAGAACTTCAAAAAGATATAGACCAGCACTAACCAAAGAAATATAATCTAAACCACATGTATAATTTTTAGTGTTCCAATAGTCACATTAAAGAATATAAAAAGAAACAGGTGAAATGAATTTTAATATATTTTTATTTAACCCAATATATAAAAAATATGAGCTTAAAATTTTACCACTAACTGGAATGGGGCATTGAAATAGAAATTAAGTTCTAAAATCACATTTCTATCACACCTGACTTTCTGGTTTACAACTGATACCAGCTTTCTCTACTTATAAAGTTGTTCACGGGTTCTATTTTGGTTCATTCGTTGCTTTCTTTGGCCTCTGTATTTCCAACATCAACACTAGTAGTTGGCTTTCTTGCCACCAAACAATATTTTTTCTTTTTTTAACTCCATCAGACTCACTGAATACAGGAAAGAAATGGTGACCTTGAGATGCAGAGGCTAGATGAGCAATTAAGCTCCTCCACTGAATGACTTGGTCTAGAATACCAGCATTGTGACCCATGATTCAGATTCTACCTGAAGGGCCATAAGAATTATTTCACATTTAGGATCTTCTGTATTTCCCTATTAAATCCAGGAATATTCAGAGTCCACTGTGCATTTTTGCTTATTTGAGCCATCCCCCAAACTCCTACACTTCTCCTACCCCTTCATAATGAAGAAAGTCAACAGTATGTTGGGAAGATTTCAATGAATATTTAAACATAGCTCCAGTTTTTCCTCCTTAAAGATGCTCTCAGTGCTAACACCAACACAGTTTCACGTGGTGTTAATATATTCTAGTGAGTTGAAAAATGAAGAAAATTTCTTGGACATACTTTACTTTTAACTTTGTAAACAAACTATGCTAGAATTTCATTCCTGAGATTACCTCATTGTCCTCATTGTTTTTTTTCTCCAACGAAAGAGAAAAAAGATATTGGTTTATTTATAGATGACATCACTTACTGTTGTAGGGGGTAGATCTGTTGAATTTTAGAGTTTCTTTGGCAATGGAAAAACTCAGGGTAGATAATGGGCAGATAAAAAGAAAGATAGAATCATCAAACAGATCTTGTACACTTTGTCCAAATAGCTTATTTAAATTTTAATAAGACCTTGTGAGACATTTGGCATTATCACATTGCAAAAATGTTTTCTAACCAGTCTCATAACCCAGGTGAGTTTTCTTGTTAATACACTCGGCTCTACTAAAACTTTGTGGGAGCCATCTACCTGTAGAAGATATGTGGATGCCTATAGAAGAAGTTCTGATGGAAATGGTCATCCGTCATTCTTGTTGGGTGGTCACCAGGCAAGGGGCTGCTAGAGGATGGAACAAAGTTTCTTCTCTTTAGAGGCTAGCTTTGATGGTAGGGCTCAGATGCATATAATGAGAAGCTCTTTGTTGAGTAAGAGTGAGGCAGTTAGCTGGCAAATATGCAGTCCAGCATGGCTCCTGGGCTCTCAGACCATACCCCTTGTTTGTGCATTGGTACAGATAGTGGGAATGCACGAGAGAGGCTTTTTAGAAAACCTTCAATATCAGATCTGGTCCCAGCAAACCACCCACTGCACCACACCCAACACACACCGTCCAATGTGTTCCCTTTCTTACCTCCCTCCAAGTCCCCACCATCCCCCAACAGGAAACACACATACATTTTCTCCTAATTTCGTGCACAACTGTGAGCATCCCATGGAAATGGGTTGGGTGATCATATCCTGCTGTGCTTCTTTTATGGAAGTAAAATCAAAGCTCACCCAGGTTCATTGTTTACATAGGATCCCACAAGGAGTGAGTGGCAAAATGTGGATTAAATTTTGTTTGTTTGTTTTTTCTGATTCTAGCAATCCTGATATTTCCACTGTACCAGAGCATGTAGCTTTTAGATCTTGCCCTAACTAATAAACACACACTGTGAGCAAAAGGGGGGAAAAAAAAGCCATTTAAGTTTAATGCTGAGACTGACAGTTTACATGACATGGACTGTGCTGTGCAGGAGAAAATAAGTGTGCATCCCCTCCCCCTATGTGAATGCTTAGCCCACAGCTCAGGCAGTGATTGGATTTGAGAGAGTTCGGTAAGGGGTATTAATTAAAATGACCAAAGCAGAAATGGATTCCAGTTCCATTAGAACTTTCCTTCCTTGGGGCACCTGGGTGGTTTAGTGGGTTAAATCCTCTGCCTTCTGCTCGGGTCATGATCTCAGGGTCCTGGAATGGAGCCCCAAGTCGGGCTCTCTGCTCAGCAGGGAGCTTGCTCCTTGCCTGCCTCTCTGCCTACTTGTGGGCTCTCTCTGTCAGATAAATAAATAAATAAATCTTTAAAAAAAAAAAAAGAACTTTCCTTCCTTGAAGGGATGCAAAGATCAAGTGAAAGGCATTTGCCAGATTCTTTCCTGTTCCCTGGAATCTAAAGGGCTATGAGGGGAGGGACGTTCTTGCAACTCTAGATGCAGCCAAAGAGCGCATTCTGAAACTGCTGCCTGGGGATTACAGATGTCTCTTTCTTTTAAAACAGTTTGTCCACGTGACCACCTCAGGAATTTCAGAAACTAGTTCCATCCTTTTCTTTCATCTTGATCTAGATGCCCCTATGGGACTGATTGATTGATTCATTTAATGAACAATAATTAATTAGCTCAGGAAGGAATTTCAGCAGCCAATCTGAGACTCCTCATTTCGGAGCTGGGTTCTTACTAGAGTCAAGCTCAGACTTGATGGATTGATTTATTCATTTATTTATTCACCTGACTTCCAGTTGGCAAATCTGTGTGCTTGGCAGTGTACTAGGTTAATGTTTCCAAATATGTGTTTTTTTGAAACTGTCTTTCTTTTTAACACAGCACAAAGCTGAACACTATTTATTAGCAGCATGTAAAATGTGTTAGAAAAGTGTATAGCTATCATATCAAACTCATAATTTCATGATTAGCATTTCTTAGCATGTAGCTAAAACAGAAAGCAAAAGACGGTAAGTTGAAAGAAAAAAAAATTAAGTTAATAATAGTAGGGGTGTCTGCTCACCAGATGTGAGCCTTAGCTGTATCTGTACTGTCCACAGCACTTAGCGCAGTGCCTGGCACAGAGTAGGTGCTCAGTAAACGTTTCTTGAATTGATTGAATTCCTGTGCCTGGTAGACACAGCACTGGGCTGGAGGGTCTCTTTGGTAGATAGGAGTTTTCCCTCTGGCATGCCACTGCTCTCAAAGTTGGAGCTGGAACATTTTCCATAAGAAGTATCAGAAATTTAAAGATGGGGGCGCCTGGGTGGCTCAGTGGGTTAAGCATCTGCCTTCAGCTCAGGTCATGATCCCAGAGTCCTGGGATCGAGCCCCGCATTGGGCTCTCTGCTCAGCAGGGAGCCTTCTTCACTTCCTCTCTCTCTGCCTGCCTCTCTGCCTACTTGTGATCTCTGTCAAATAAACAAACAAACAAACAAATAAATAAATAAAATCTTTAAAAAAAAGGGTGAATAATAGTAATGAAATTAATAATAACAGCTACATATTGGATGTTTCCTGTTTTCTAGGCATGGTTCTAGGTGAGAACACACATGATCTTTCATTTCTAATCTTCACTAGGACTCTGGGCATAAATGTCAATACTCCTTTTTTACAGATGAGAAAATACAGGGTTAACAAGATTAAGATCACTTGGCTGCTTGTGTTGAGCAAGAAAAGGAGTCTTTGTGTACCCAACATCAAAGGCATTTGACACTCTGTTCCTCTGTATGATACTGTCCCTTAGAATTTTTTTTTAATATGGCTAATAAAGCCATCCAAATTCTAATTTGTGTATCACTTATCTGATTACCGTTCAGGACTGACTACATCAGAATGGCACTTCAAAATGGCTGAATTATCTCCCTGCCACAGTTGGAAAGACAAGAAATTGTACCCATGCCACCACAGAGCCTTCCAGTTATATTTTTCATTTCATTACACACACAGGCACACACATGCACACACACACACACACACACGCACACACCAGCCAGCCAGCTTTGAGCTCTCTTGAAAAATCTTTGAACTGTGGATTTTACATCAAGTTTCTGTCTTATAGCTTTAGGGGGGGAGCAATGGGAAGAGGAAGAAGTGAGGGAAGTCAGCAGAGATTTGGTGAAATGGGTTCAGGCAACCATCTCTCTGACCTCAAGACAGGAAACAAATGTAATCTAGAACTCTGTCCTCCGTTGTAATGACTACACTTGCCTTTCTTTGTTATCCCAAGAGAGGGATAATAACGGCCACCATCTTTCAGTGGGGCCCTCTAGGACATCCCCTGTGTACTAACCACTTAAAATCATCCCAGGTCTTTTCTTCCAGCCACTGCGTGTCAACAAGTTCTGTGCAGGCTCAGACCAGGTTAGGTAGGGGCAACTCAAGCGCTCTTACCTTTCAGTTCTTGCCGTAGGTCCTCTCTGACATCATGACAGTGGCCACCAATCAAAATAGATGCAGCCGGCAAATGTGGAGAGGTCAGTGCCCTTTTGCAGCTCCCATAAAGAGTAGGTAGGAGACAGAAATGAATAAATAAAATGCTCCCTCTCTATTTTTCTGGTGGATGTTTCTGAGATGTAGTTTGGTAGGTGTCGAGGAAGGTGCTGGTGGTTCCAGTAACCAGTTGCCCATAGTGGTGGCCAACTCAGTAACACAACCTTATGTTGGTCTTCCTTTTTATTTGACTTCACTTCTCCTATTCATTATCTCTTCCTGTTCCCAGGGGTAATCTTTTCAAGTAAAGGGTGCACGCATAATAAGCCTTTGCTTTAGACTTTTAAAGGGAACAATGCAGGCAAAGAGAGATTCTAATAGTAATAATAATGAGTAACTCAAATTTGTATAACATTTTACACTATACTAAGCTTTTTTACACAATACTCCTTTTATCTGCACAACAACAAAGTTATACATACATGTATGTAGATACGCAGTATATAGTACTTGGATTATTATTATTTTCATGTCCTAGATGAGACAGCTGAGATTATAGGTGGTAAAGAAGTTTATTCAAGGGTATGAAGAAGGTAACGGAGCTAGAATAAGAATATTGGTCTTTGAGCTCTTAGTCCAGTATTCTTTCTACTTTGACCACATTTGTTATTTTTTAAAAAGATTTTATTTATTTATTTATTAGAGAGAGAGAGAGAGAAAGAGCAAGCACAAGCAGGAAGAAGCAAGTAGAAGGAGAAGTAGGCTCCCCACTGAGCAAGGAGCCTGATCTGGGCCCAAATCCAGGACCCTGGCATCCTGACTTGAGCTGAAGGCAGACGCTTAATTGACTGAGCCACCCAGGCATCCCTACTCTGGCTACATGTAGAGTCTTGGAACCACTTGCCTAGAGTTTTGCCTTTTCTAGACATCAAGAGACAGTATGTCAAAGTCCATTGTATATATCAATGAAATTATTCAAATGACTCAATGTGTCCACTTAAATGCAGCTTATATTTCCTGAAACTTTTCTTAAGTAAGTATTTCTTTTACTTTTGTGGGGTCTGATTTGAGGCCAGCCTGCTTCATAAGTAGCTCACCTCTTCAGAAAAATACTAGGAGGAAGGTATGATAGGAAGAATAGCTACCCTTTATTGAGAATAGGCCACTGCCCTAGTGCTTTTCATGGTTATCCTGATTAATCCTTAAAGATCCTGTGAGGCAGGTATCATTAATATCTTTATTTTGAGATATTGAGGCACAGGGACATTAAGTAATTTACCTAGGGTCACACAACAAGTAAAGATGTAGTTAGCATTTGTACTTAGGCTTCCTCACTCCAGAGCTTGTATTCTTAAACATTATGCTATACTGTCTGGGAGAAAAAGTGTATTTAATATTGCTCATTTTGTCATTTTTATTTTATTTTATTTTCTTAAGATTTTATTTTTTCATTTGACAGAGAGAGACACAGCGAGAGCAGGAGCACAAGCAGGGGGAGTAGGAAAAGGAGAAGCAGGCTTCCTCCTCAGCAGGAAGCCTGATGGAGGGTTCCGTCCCAGGACCCTGGGATCATGACCTGAGCGGAAGGCAGCCCCTTAACTGACTGAACCACTCAGGTGCCCATCATTTTGTCATTTTATATTAAATGATAACTCTGCTGCTCAGATCCCCTGAGTCTGGGAGAGGATGGTGAAAGACTATTTCTTCTGCCAGCATCCACTTTTATTGACTCTGTTTTACAAAATACAGCAAGTCATGAATATATCGAAGTTGCTGCTCTGTGTATAACACTAATTTTCAACAAAGAACCAAAAAAGAGGGTTATTTGGGAACTTGATCAAATGTCTAGAGTCTCTTTACAGGCAATGGTGTACAATTTTATGAGAAAATGTAGGCATCGTATTGAAAAATTAGTTTGTCTGTTAGAATCTTTGTTAATATGTATTAAAAGTTATTTCTAAAATGTTAATCATTTTTAGGTTTAGAAATTAAACATCAAACTGCTAAGGAACTAAGGTTTAAAAGTTAAATGTAATTTTAGACTACATTTGTAATCCAATTTTGGATGAAAGTTTGGATCATCAGATGGTAATCCAGTACACACAGGATTTTAGAAGAGCTCCGGGTACCTTCTAAGTGTTGAAGATGTATGATATACAGGTAATTTCTGCCCAAGAAATAGAAGCCCTTCTAGAGATTAAAAGAGGAGAAAGCAGAGATGACGGACACTCCTGTAGTATTATCTCCTCAATCATTAATAACCTGGGGTTACCTGAGATGAGGCTATTTAATATCCGATAAGGGAAAGCAAACAGATTTTTTTTCCCCCACACATCTGATTTGCTCTATGTAAAAATATTGTCCCATAACTCCAATGCAAGAATACCTGAGCTCCATCTACCAAAGTTTGGTGCTATCTCAACTAAACACTTCATCTCTGTCGTTTCCTTTAATTACCCAAATGGTCCTTTCAGAAGGTGAAGCAATGGGTTTGTTCCCTTTCCACGGGAGGAGTCTGAGAGCAGTGAGATCAAAGGAGCCTGCCCCAAGCTGCATGAATATGTGGTGGCATTGCTATGCTAACCCAGAGGAGACTGGCCCCGGATAGACACACCTGACCACTGAACAATCCAGATTCCAACGGGAGCACCCATTGGTAGTGGTCTCATAGGAGGGTCTTGGACGTTAGGAAGATCGGACACCTTTGAATTCTATTCCCAGACATCAGGTCCAGAGTAGCTTTGGACTTTGGACTTCGGGCAAGAAGTAATATCTTTCAACAAGTACTGCCATCATGATTTCCTGAGATGACAGTAGCCAGTCTTGACGGAACCAGGCCGGGGGCTCTGGAAGCCTTTAGGGATATGGTAGATTCAATTAGCAGGTGAATGACTTAAAGGATGATAGAACACAGTCATTGAGAACTTGGCTCTGGATCCACTTACCCTTTTTGAGCTCTTTTGTGAAAAGTGTATGGTTATGTGGATTATAATGATTTGTGGATTAAGTGAGATACTACAAATAAAGCCTTCGTGCACTACCAGATATACAGTAGGTGCTGCATGACGGGAGCTAGATGTTAGACAGATGTTAGATGGATGGATGGAGAATCAGGGAGGTCTGGTAATATGCAATGGACAGAAAATTGGGGCTGACTTTGGCAATATAAAATCACAGAGGGGAAAGTTCAGTAGCCAGTGGATCTAGAACTATGGATTTAAAAAAAAAAGAGCTCCAAGTACATATCCACACCCACACCCAGGCACTAAGTGCTGTTATCCTACCCATGAGGCTTACAATGGAAGGCAGCTGGCTGAGGCAGCTTCTTCAACTTCATTTCTGAGAGACTATCCCTGAGGAGGCCTGTTTCTACCGGCCTCTCATGTGGGATTCAGAAACAATTTCAGGCGAGACCAGTTTTGCTGTTCTGAAGGTTTGCTTTTGTGGTGACAAATTCTCAAGGTTTCTAGGGGCATTTTCCAGAAACTAATAGGTAGAAGGAAACCAGGTCTCCAATTGGGGAAAGTCTTTTGAGTTTCTCAGGGGGTGGAGAAGGGCATGATTTCTGAATGAGGAAAGAATATGATACTGTGTAACAGCAAACTGTTCTTTAAGTGGATGGCACACCTGGCTTGCTGTCCCTGGGACATGTTGCTTGATTCATTTCCTCACCATTAGGCTGGGTGAGCGCTGAGTCCGCTGAGGTGAGTGCTGGGGTGATTGTGTGTGAGAGCCTGTCTGGAGGACCACCCTCTATCTCTTGGCCTCATTATTCCTGGGGTGTAACCACGGAGCTAAACTAATCAGCTGAGTTAACTGGTCGTGGTATGTGTTGTATTGCCCTGGAGTTCTGTGTCGGTATTCCCATAAAATGGCAGTTTCTCCCTTCAGGCCCTAAAAATGAAACTCTAGTGCCTCAGAAGGAGCAGCAGGAGAGAGAAAACGGACAGAAGAGCACAAGGTAAAGAGAGGAGAGGACTGTTGTCATTCTGTCTTTCCTGAGCAGACTGCTGCTCTGATTAACTCTGAGAGAGCAGGTGAGACGTGTTGCAGACAAGGGAGGTGCTGTGGGGCAGCCTCCCCAAAGGTCAATTACTCTTGGTCCCTGTGTCGCTGGGAGTCTGATACCAATGACACAGCTCCTTTGCTGTTTCCCACTTCCCACCAAACTGCTTTTATCCGAGAACCATTAGCCTTATGCCCTTTCTCTCCAGGTGGGGCCAGGACCACAGTGGGGTGGAGGTCACTTGTTCCTTCAGCTGTCCATTTTTTTTTCTTTATCTGCTTATTAATCCGGAGACCAGAAATGACCAATCCAGAGCTTCTGGCTGAACTGAATTTTGTTCCCAGAATTGAGCCTTCATCCTATATGTTCCCATGTTCTCTTTCTCTTCCCTAAGCTGATCTTCTTGGGTAGTTGCTACAGTCAGTACTTTCCCCCAAACTGATGTCTCCCCCTCTCCCCACTGAGGATCACTTCTAAACCAGAGTAAATCTTTTGTCGCAGGACTCTGCTAACTGGTACCCCCATTGCAGGCATCAGCTCATTGTTGCCCCGGTCCTCTGATACTGCACATTAAATCCCACATTCTCTATGGATCCAGAGTAATTTGCTCTTTAAAGAAACAGAAACCATGTCCTGTACTTCTGTGTGGCAAAGGCTTATGCTGGCCTCTGATGGTTCTTTTTTTAATTGGAACTTATAAGACACATAAATTGCTCTAACAGAGGGTTTTGTGGAATGCCACTACTGTCAAACTCAATTTATTTCCTTGAGGGAATCTACAGATGAGGATTTAAGTAAAGATGAAAGCAATTTGGTCATTTCAGATCAATTCCTAAAGGTAATCCTGAGTCTTCTCATAGTTCCTGCAGCTGTTGCCCTTGAATCAAAAGAGTGAGGAAATTACTCCTAGTGTGAGAGAGACTGATGTGAGACAGATACAAAGCCCCTCAGGGTTTTTAATTTATTTTTATTTTTTTATTTTATTACATTTTAATTTTAATTCCAGTGTAGTTAACATACAATTCAACGATTCTAGATATTACCCTGTGCTCATCATGGTAAGTATGTTCTTAGTCCCCTTCACCCATTTCCCCATTCTCCCCACCCACCTCCCCTCTGTTGACCATTAGTTTATTCTCTGTATTTAAGAATCTGTTTCTTGCTTTGTGCCTCATGCTTTTTTCTCTTTGATCATTTGTTTCATTTCTTAAATTCTACATATGAGCAAATCATATGGTGTTTGTCTTTCCCTGATTGACTTCACTTAAAATAATACTCTCTAGCTCATGTTGTTGCAAATGGCAAGATTTCATTCTTTTTATGGCTGAATAATATTCCATTGTGTGTGTATATTATACGTATATACACACATATATACATATACATACAATATATACATAATCCATTGCGTGTGTATATATACACACACACACACACACACATACCACTTCTTAATCCATTCATCTATCTATGGACACTTGGACTGTTTCCATAATTTAGATATAATAAATACATTGCAATAAAACATAGGTGTGCATATACCCTTTTGAATGAGTGTTTTTGTATTTTTTTATTTTAATTTTTATTATTTTTTTAAGATGTTATTTATTTATTTGACAGAGACAGAGAGAGTGCAGAAGTAGGAAGAGCAGCAGGCAGAGGGAGAGGGAGAAGCAGACTCTCCGCTGAGCATGGAGCCTGATGTGGGGCTCGATCTCAGGATCCTGGGATCATGACCTGAGCTGAAGGCAGACGCTTAACCGCTGAGCCACCCAGGCACCCCTGTGTTTTTGTATTTTTTGAGTAAATACCCAGTAGTGCAATTACTGAATCATAAGGTAGTTCTATTTTACTTTTTGAGGAACCTCCATACTGTTTTCCAGAGTGGCTGCACGATTTTGCATTCCTACCAACAGTGCACAAGTGTTCCTTTTTCTCTACATCCTCTCCAATACTTGTTGTTTCTTGTGCTGTTGATTTTAGCCATTCTGACAGGTTTGAGGTGATACCTCATTGTAGTTTTGATTTGTATTTCCCTGATGATGAGTGATGTTGAGTATCTTTTCATGTGTCTGTTGGTCATCTGTATTTCTACTTTGGAGAAATGTCTGTTCATGTCTTCTGCCCATTTTTAAGTTAGATTATTTGGGTTTTTTTTTTTTTGGTGTTGAGTTGTGTAAGTTCTTTGTATATTTTGGATACTAATCCTTTATCAGATATGTCGTTTGTAAATATCTTCTCCCATTCCATAGATTGCTTTTTACTTTTGTTGAGTGTTTCCTTCACTGTGCAGAAGCTTTCTGCTTTGATATAGCCCCAATAGTTTATTTTTGCTTTTGTTTCCCTTGCCTCAAGAGACATCTAGAAAGAAGTTACTATAGCAAAACCAATACTACGAATTACCACCAAAGGACAACTTCCTCAAATATTCATTATGTTTTAATTATTCATGTTTTGATTTATCTGAGGTGATCCAATCAGTTGCTCTGTTGATATTTTCATATTCATTCCATTTGTACCTTTCATGCATGTCGATATTACCCAAGTCATGAAGCTATCTCTGCTGTTGGGAGAGTTTGAATGAGTGAAGTTTGGCGTACACTGCTCTTTTTGGATCAGCTTCATTGCAGGGCTGCTAGATCTGCTTCATGTGGAAGGTGGTGTAGGAAAGGGCCATGGTCAGGCTGATTGTCCAGAGTCCAATTTTTATATGGAAGATACATTAAAAAATCCCTTTCCCTGGTTATCACATACAACTGAATTCAATGCAAATGTTCAGACAAACCTCAGAGTTTTTTTTAGATTACTCACTCTTTTGGACTGTCCCCATCTGTGTCCTTCCTTACATGAAAAACTGGGAATTAACTGCATAATACAAGCATGTGGCTTATTTATGGTTTTTGATAGAGCCTCCTACATGCTTCATTGTGCTTTATGAAACTATAATCTATTCAGATTATAAATCTTCTCTTCTGCTTTTTGGAGGCAGCTTCTTGTAGTCCCCAAAATGTAGTAAATATTAAGATGGTAAAGCTTCAAAAGTATACTGTGAAATTTAAAAGTTAATCTTCTACCAATAAGAGCCTACTATGAGACAGATACTGCATAGGCACTTTAAGTACATAAGTAAGTGATTCTCACTTCTTGCATGTAGGTTTTGTCATCCTTATTTCATATATGAGGAAACTAAGGCTCAGAGCAATTAAGTAACTTACTTAGAAGACCACAGAATCCGTTTGTTGCTTAAGCTGGTATGGGACCAAGGTCAGCCTGATTCTAGAACCAGTTCTTTTTATACTACAGTGGGATTCTTCATATGATAATGACCTCTGACTACTGAGGCATTGCTACCATCATTTTGTGGGAATGGTCTTACTTTTTCTTGGAAAAGGTAGGGGAATTGATTCTCTCCCCATCTTTATGACTTCATGGCATAGCTATAAGATAGAAGTAGTTTTTTTAAAAACTAACATGAGATTGGAATTGTAGACCTTTCACAAACCTAGAGAAAAGACACTAATATATCTTAAACCTGAATTTCAAGGTGTAGCAATGCACATTACTATAAGGTTTATCATTATCAGTGTTTTTGTAAAAAAAAAAAAACAAAAACTCTATAGAGTAGTGGCAAGGCTGCTAGCCTCTTCTCTCTTGACCCAGAATTAGATCTTGATGGTCTTCTATATCCTTGGTGATGTTCACAAATGAAGGCATTGCGTCAGATTCCAATTTCCTCTTCCTAACACCTCTCATTATCATTATTATTATTATTAATTATTGTTGTAAACTGAAGTTAGATTACATCACAGCTGGTTCCTGTAAATCACACCGTCAGCCCTGTGTAGGTAGTTCAGCCTCCTTCTTCGTGGATTACTTCCACTCCAGAGCTGTGTATTTGGCTTCAGTGGTTTGGTTCTAGTGGAAAACCATAGGTTTTGCTTCAAAGCTGTTTGGTTCCAGAACAGCATCTCTTGGGAGTGTTGTGGAACATCATTTCCTAAATACATTCCCAAGTCTGGGAAACCCTCAGAAATTAACAACACACTCTAGTTTATGAAAAGCTCAGAAAAAATACTGTATTTAACATGCCCACTTAACTGTTTAATGCTGGACAGAAATCAAGAGCTCCATTTTGGATCTGTTACATTTAAGTTGTTTATTATGTATCTGAGGGGAGATGTCCAGGGAGCAAGTAGATATGAGACAGACACTCAGGGGGAGAGATTAGATTTAGAGATAAATGTTAGGAAATTAATCAGCATATGGATATCATCTTTTTAAAAAAACTTACAGGACTCCGGTGGCTCAGTGGGTTAAAGCCTCTGCCTTCTGCTCAGGTCACAATCCCAGGGTCCTGGGATCAAGCCCCACATCAGACTCTCTGCTCAGCAGGGAGCCTGCTTCCCTTCCTCTCTCTGTCTGCCTCTCTGCCTACTTGTGATCTCTGTCTGTCAAATAACTAAATAAAATCTTAAAAAAAAAAACCACTTAGAGTGATAAAATGGGACCTATCCTCTTAACAAACATTAAGTGTACATTCTTGTTGACTATAGGTGTAATGTTATACAGCAGATTTCTAGATCTTACTCATCTTACTCAACTGAAACTTCATGCCTGTTGATTAATAACTCCCCATTTTCCCTTCCCTCTTCACCACTTATAGCCACCATTCCAGCCTTTGTTAGCGTAGAGATGTTTTCTGATGCTATGGGATGCTCTCAAGTACAAATAAGAGAAGAGGACTGAGCTTGGCCCTGGAACACCTGTGGGAAACCTGTGACTCTAAGGGATAATAAAATCACAATAAATAACATGGAAAGCTTTAGAAGACACACTTAAGGGGAATATATTAATTAGTATTTCAAAACTTGAAAATTGACTTAAATAATATTAACTTACATAAAAGCATACTTAGTATTCAGTGCTTTTAAATGTAATTTGGGTTCCACACATATAAAAATAGTGACAGTTTTGCTGAAAATAATGTCTTGAATTAAAGAGTCCTTATGCTTCTAACGGACCCTCCTCTCAAAAGTCTATGAATAGAATACACAGATTTCTTTTATTTATGGGCACTTCTGTTTGTGCTCTCTGTAGAAACTCCTTAATTTTAGGTCTGGATAGGTGGCTTTGGCTGGAGAGGTTGAAGGGAAGACAGGAAGGTAGAAGGAAGAAATGAAAATGCAACCTTAAATGCGCAAGGGATGCATTCACAGTCACATATAGAATTATAGGGGAAGTAGTAGGGAGATAAAATGATTAATACTTATATCATTGAAGGAGACAGTGTTAAAATAACATCCATTAGGGCCCATACTCGATGGGAGACAATTCAGTTAAAATGGGTCATGTCTCTTGAAGAGAGTCCTGTCTTTCCCCTGATGTAGAGAAAGTGGTTTTTTGTTTTTGTTTTTGTTTTGTTTTGTTTTGGGTGGTCCTATAAAATCTTGGGGGGAAAAAAAACCTCACAAAAGTTGAGAGTAGGGCTCTTAGTTCTCTTTTCTATTTTTCAAATTCTTTCTCCGATTACTTCTCCCAGGTTTGCCGACTCCTATCCTGCTTGGTCTTTTCTATTAAAAAACGTTCTCAGACCAATTTATGCCAAATACATCATTTGCTTATTTATTCACTGATAGATGTTTAGTTTATTCATTCAGCAAAGACTCATTGAACATTTACTGTCTCGTAAGTACCGTTCTAGCTTTGGATATACTGTTCTAGCTTAGGCATAAACAAAATATATAAAAAATTCTTTTTCCATAGAATTTATATTCAAGTGGGAAGGGGAGGGAGGAGTTAGAAAATAAGGAAATTTAAAAAAAAGTACCCATGTCAGATGGTGGTACATGCTACAGAAAAAAATAAAGCAAGAAAGGGGTGGGTGGTAGTGGAGTTGAATTTTTTTTTTAAACTTTATTTTATTTTTTTTCAGCGTTCCAAGATTCATTGTTTATGCATTACACTTAGTGCTCCATGCAATACATGCCCTCCTTAATACCCACTACCAGGGAATTGAATTTTAAGTAGGGTCATCGGGGAAGATAGCACTGACGTTTGAACAATGATCGGGAGGTAAAGGAGAGCTGGATATGTAGCTGGGGAAGTGTATTCTGTTATCTTTGTTAGAGTACTAGGGAGAGGGAAATGTTCAACTCAAGGAAATAAAAAGTTACTAATGACATTTTAGATGACAAGGAGATGGTTTTGGTGCAAAGACCTTCTTGGAGTCCTACAGATCAGACTGTGTAAACCACTGCCAGCATACCAGTGGGAAAGACCAACCTGGGAGACGGGTTTTGAGTAATCCCATACAGAGGTAAAGTGTCTGGGTGCCTGGGTGGTTCAGTCAGTTCAGTGTCTAACTCTTGATTTCGACTCAAGTCATGATTTCAGGGTCTTGAGATAGATCCCTGAGTTGGGCTTTGTGCTGGGCACGGACCCTGCTGAAGATTCTCTCTCTCTCTCCTTCTGCTCCTCACCTCCCTCCCTCTCTAGAAAAACAGAAAACAAAAAACAAATGATAACAAAAACAGAAAGCCCAAATGTGAAGGCTCTGCTATCTGGCATGTGATAGCCAATGAATTGATATATTGTAAAAAAGTTGAAGACTTCCAGGACATGATAGGATCCAGAAGACATTTGAACATCATTGAGAGAGAAAAATAAATATCACAAGGATTCATTTTAATTTTTTTTTTTATTTTTTGCAAAATTATTCTTCTGTTAACTTGGCTCCCATCAGCAATGCCTCTTTGGACCTTCGAATTTGTGTTGGGTCTGCACATTATTTGATTCTTTGGTCTAATAATGATCCTGGGTCCCTATGAATTAACCTTCATGATAAAATGTTAGAAGTATAACTGAGGTGGTCTCTCTAGGTTAGTGGAAGAAATCAGAGAGAACTGGTAGTGGCTTCTAATATTTCTCATGTGATATATTGACTTCTGAACTCTAGCCTTTTCTTCATGAACTCTAGGTAATTATGTCTCTGGCACCAAGGTAAGGTATTTAGGGCTGGCAAAATTCTTTGTTCTATGTGGTGCTTATATTTCTTATGGTCTGTTTGTCAACCCTCATCGTCTGAAAGTATCCATTGGTTCCCTAGGGTGTCATGTCATTCGCTTAGTTAGTGGTCTTTCTTCTTCATGTCTCCAGGATTAGATGTCCCCAGTTGGGATCACCATGTATGCTGTGTAGATTGTGTCAAATACAAGGCACCTCATCAAGGATGCATGTAGGAGCTAAATTTCACCTGTGGTTTCCTTGCCAAGCTGTGTACCTTGTCACAGAGCAGTACCCATCTGGAAAAAGCGGTATCCTTTTCTAAGTTATCCATTAGCAATCTGTTAGTTAAGCCATGTTTTCTTGTGGCTGCAATCACCCCAAAGTGGTGCCTTTTAAAATTTACACTGTGGAAATCTGGGGGCAAGCAGTGACCCAGTTCTACTTTTCAATGGTGTATCTTCAAAGATCCTTTTCCTCCTCTTTTTACGTGCACAAGCAGAAACACCCATCAGATCTTGGGCATTTATGTGGTTACATGCACATACATATTCCTCATCTCTGTCTGGTTAAGGAAAACTTCTTTAGTTTCTCAGATTCTGTTTCATCAGAACTGTGGGCTGTAATTATACTGGGAACCAGCCAAGGTTATTTTCCAACTAATCACTTCACAACAAGTGATGATCACTGAAATAAAACCAGGCCTGGTTTATAGTCCCCTTTTAATGTTTGACTAAAGTTTAGGAATATGGTGATAAAGAGGGACTTGCCAGGCCATCCTACCTCTAGGAAATGCTTTACCGAATCATTTCAATCAGGGTTAGTTACTTTGTGTAGGATCAGAAAAAAAGGTTTGGAGTGAGAAATTATGGTCAAGTGTGAAGGCTAAGTTCCGAGTGGGAGACAAGGGGCAGGTTTGTGATGGAAACATTTGGACCTGCTCCCAAAACAGTGAGAGTGGGCTGCTCTTGCAGTTTGTGTGAGCCAGGAATTCTATTTAGAGCATTGTTTGGGGCCTAAGAGCAAGAGCTTTGGAGCCAGATTTTTAAGATTTGAATTTAAATTCTACCCCTTATCTGCTGTATAAGTTTGAGTATTTCTTTTAACTGCTTTGTGATTCAGTTTTCTTACCATCACTACCACTATCATCCTCATCTAATTCTCGCCTCCGTTCCTTCAGTGGCTTTCCCCTACAGCTGGATACTCTGCTCCTTTTGTCCGTAGTTCTCTTCTTCCCTGTGTAGTATTGCCTGCCAAGTGATTCTTTTCCTCCCTCTCTGTATTGCCTGCCAAATTATTCCCAAGCACCAGATTGGGCTTTCCTCGGTGTCTGGGTTCCTCCTGCGTAGATATCCTGGATACAGGCTGTTTCAATTCAATTGGATCCAAAATTAACAGACTGTGTTCCCTACAGGAGGAGAGAGTTAGGGGTTTAATGTGTTCAGAAAAATAAACCCATAAATAGGATAAAAAGAAGATACTAGTCTTAATGATCTTTGTAAACTTATTTGGGTTGAATTTAAAGAAAATATGTAGGCATTCTATGCATCATAAAAATGATAGCTATCATTTTTTGAGCATATACTATGCACTAGGTATAAGGTTAGATTTTAAAATCTTAGCAATGCAGCTAGACAGATAGGCTGATGAGCAGATACGAGGAAGATGAAATGCACAGTAATGATAACTTTGTAAAGGGTAGTGTTAATTCAAGCTCTTCTGTAAGTTTTCTTTTATATATTGGTTTAATTGTTTTGCCTGACTTTTGGGTGCCGTATATATGTGTGTGAAGCATAATTTACCATAGATGATAAAGGCAGCTTTTTTCCCCAGTAAACATATTATTTTATTACTATGAAAGTAACGCATAATCAATATGCAGAATTTTGAAAATAGTTAAGTAAATTGGTCATGCTGATCTGATAAGTGGCAGAATCAAGGCTCAGTCTTCCTTGGGAATCTCAACCAGTTTTGTATGACACCATTACCCTATGTTGGCTGACCACACACAGGGTCAACTTCATTATTATTTAATGTACTGACACATCTCAGCTCAGGTTCATCTGTCTCTAACAAGTTAACAGTATGGGACTTTTCTTGGCCAAATATGTAGTTGATTTTGAGGATGGTAACATCCTCATGATAGCAAATGTAACTGGAAAGGCCAGTGATGCAAATGAACTGGTGTCTGTACATGATAAATTGGCTTCTTTGAAGGAATAGCTAGGGATCTTTAAAGTCATGTCTAGCTTTATGACTGTGCTGTCATATTATATGCATATTTGTAAATTTTTTGCATACTCTTTGACCGCGGAGATCAAAGGTCACCTCCCCCTTTCCTTATAGTTCCCTAAACCTTACCCGTGCTGAGGGGGACCTTCCTTCCTTCCTTCCTTCCTCCCAGGAATTATACTTCTAGATGATGCTAGATAAATACATCATCATGTTTAGTTTTCTTGGTAAATATTGGTTTACTTTTACTTTTAGTCATAATTAAATTCAGTGTAAGCCCTGTAAAGACTTCTTTTGATTCTTGGTTACTCCTCTTAGTGATGTGTGAGATTAGTCATGTTCTTTAATTTCTTTGAGCTTATGTTTTCTCACCTATAAAATAGAAATAAATAGAATGTTCCTCAGAGGTTCATTGTAAATATTAAATTTTAATGTATCAGTAATGCCTAATGCTCAACAAATCCAGGTCCAGAGTCTCATATTCAAAATTTTAAAATCCAGAAGTTGTGAAAATTGTTTCCTTGAAACCCTCTTGGTAGCAAAACCTCAACTGTCTGTTCTGAGTTTCCGTGGCAGATAAGTTTTACCCGATCATGTGAAGTTTTTTTATGGTCTTTATCTGATTCCATGTGAATATTTGTAGGATTTTGCTGCATAAATATAAGTGTTTGAGTGCTTGTGCTGTTTCAGATCCTTGTAGAGGAATTACACAATATACAATTGACTAACTTTCTAAAATGTGAAAGTTCCTGAATTCTGAAATTTAACATGGCCCCAAGGATTTCTGAGAAAAGATTTTATTTATTTATTTATTTATTTTAGACTTTATTTATTTATTTGACAGAGATCACAAGTAGTCAGAGAAGCAGGCAGAGAGAGAGAGAGATGAGGAAGCAGGCTCCCCACTGAGCAGAGAGCCCGATTCGGGGCTTGATCCCAGGATCTTGGGATCATGACCTGAGCTGAAGGCAGAGGCTTTAACCCACTGAGCCACCCAGGCGCCCCCTGATAAAAGATTTTAGACCTATAGTTCTTTTCTGGTTTCAGAGTGAATGGACATGAAAAACACTTTTTTAATTGGTTTATTCTAGTTAATATTGCCTGTGGTCATTTTGATAAAATAATCTTTAGGATTTTTTCTGTTTTTTTTTGAAGGGATATTTTCATATTGTCTGAACTAAGATTTATGATTATGACCTCAAAACTACCTTAGAGTTCAGACTTGAGAAATACCCCAAGACTTAGAACCCAGTGGGACTTACAGTAAGATAAAAAAACTTCAAATTCTGCTTTAGTTTGGCTGATCTAAAAGAGATCCTTTCTCATTAGCTCTAGTAGTCACTTAATAAATACCTGTTGAGAAGAGTTGAAATCTCAAGAAATATGCATAAATGTTAATGATTGTATGACAGTAGATGGAAGAATGAAATTTAATAGATTCTTAGCTTCTATGAAGATACTTCAATTGGAAATCTTTTCAAGAAAGTACAGTCTATCCAGGACTGTAACATGCTAGGCTCAGCTTTTGGTCTCTTTTCTAGAGAAGTTATATTTATTATTTAAAAAGGCAAATCAACGACTCTCCTGATTCTTAACTTCTTACACTTAAACATTATTATTCTTACACTTAGCATTGAGTTTCTGTATTTATTGCTAGGAATTGTGGAGGTCTAAGGAAGTTGTAAATACAGATATATAGCCAAAGGTGGGAGCTAGGCTCCAGGCTCTATCCATGGTTCTGAAACAGCCTTGTTCTGCTGCCAAGAGCAGAAGCCACTTGCTGAACTGTAACAAAACGGAATGATCAATTGCCTGAAGTGCCTGTAGCTCATTTAAAGCAAATTCCAGGTTTAATTGAGCCTGTATCAAATAGATCATCCTGTATTGAGAGGATGTTTTTGTAGTTTAAGACTTGCAAGAGAGACTATCAGTAATACTCCATATATGTTGTGAACAGACCGGTATAATTCACAAGCTACTAAAGAGAAATTATTTTGTAGGCTGCCTAGTCACCGAGTAAAAACTAAAGTAATTTATTTAATTATCCTTTGGAGGGCTCTCTACATTATTTTTATGAATGCAATAGAAACATTGAAAAGCCAAAGGAAAAATAAGAAATTAACTTACATGAAAATTAGCTTATTAATTTTCCCTTCATGTAGAGATGTATTTTATTGTATTTAGAACAATGTAATTTCAGAAGCAGTGAAAGTTTCTTGACTCATAAAAGGAAGCAAATGGAAATGGGATCAGAGAAGACATATTCTGAGCCTTTGAAGGGATAAGGGATTTGGTATGTCAAGGTGCTTGATTTTGGTTCTGAGACCACTGTTGGTGCAATTCTGTTCTAAGACAGAGACATGTAAATGGTTAAAAGCACCAGGGTGGGTCTTAGTTAAAAATGGGAAGTCATAGAAGTATGTTTATCCTCTTGTTTATTCACCTTCCCCTCCCCCTCTCCTGTGGAGCACTGTTACCTTCCTCACTTCCCTTCCCTCTCCTTTATCAAACCAGCCCTCCCAGGAATGTTTTGAGTTTGAAAGTTTTCCTTAAATTATAGAATAAAAGTCCTTTTTATGTTTAATATGATTACAGGAGCTACAGATCAGGAGGTTTTTTGGGCAAGAGGATTATGTTGCTGCTCATGAAATCATCCAGTGGGCCTGCTAAGAGCCTGTTCAGTTATGACATAGAACTTTTTGAGCTCATCATCTGTAGAAAATTATAGTAATGTTAAGGAGGGTATGTGATGTGATGGGCACTGGGTGTTATATGCAACTGATGAATTATTGAACATTACATCTGAAACTAACAATGTACTATATGTTGGCTAATTGAATTTAAATAAAAAATAGAATAAAAGCTTTCTCCAAAACAGAAGAGAGAAAAATCTAGTAATGATTGGAATTTTGCCTCCTCTCTTGCCTTCCATTTCACCATGTGTCAGATGGAATTTTTAAAACTACAAATCCTATCTAATTCTCTCACCTATTTAAGACTGCTCAGTGGGTTTCTTTTTTATTCTCAGGCAAGAGAGAGAAGGTTACAACATGACCTTGTAACCTTTCTAATAATATGGCTTCTTTGTACTTCTCTCTAATCTCTGCAGTCCAGAAACCCTTGCTTTGTTTTAATCCTTTGAAGATTCCAAGGTGGTAGAGAGTAATTTTATTTACTGCTCTCTTTTTAGTGCCTAACCCAGTGTCATGATGAACAAATATTTCTTAAATGAGTAAATGAAAGAGTGGATGAAATGTTGGTGTCATTCTAGTTAGTTTTGGTAAAACTATCCCCATGTATGGTATTGTCCTTCATTCCACAAATATATGTTGAGTACCTACCATGTGTTGGGCATTGTGTAAGGCACTGCTAAATAGTAATTACAATGTGTGATAACTTTTGAGAAGTTAGGGTGGCCTCTAAGGGTGGTTATAATTACAGACAGATTTAGAAATCTAAGTTAGCAGAAATGGTGGTGAGTAAAACTCTACCTTTTTGCTGCTTTTAGACTACACAGAAGATTTAATCTCCAGGAAGGCAGAAATGCTTTTCAAAACAGAAGCAAAACACAGTGTTTCTTTCCAAGATGAAGAACTTAATGTTAGCCTCTAGTTATGTTTGTTTGTTTGTTTTTTGCCACTAGTTATGTTTGAAGAGTGACATGTGAAGAGATATGTGTGTCTTTCCTACTTTGGAGTTCATAAGTGAAGAGACCTGAGGCTACATTGATTCATTTCCTTCCACCTGACTGTTTCATCCTGGGCATAACAGGAATGAGATCATAGGCTGTTCTGAAAGCCCATTCTAAGTCTGAAGACATTACATGCTTTACTGTGTCATTTTATAAATGAAGTGCTCAGGTGTTCACAACTTCTCTGGCATGTAGTAGTGGCAGAATCACTATCTTTTCTGAGGGAGTTGGGTATAGCAGAGAGGGGGTGTGTTACAGAGAAGCTAAATCAGAGCTGATATACTTCTACAGAGGGATTCTCATTGAAGAAAACGTAATGTTTCTTTTGGATTCATAGTAGATTTATATCTGTTGCATGATTTGATCCAAATTGGCTTTTGGGGAAAGTTTTGCAACGGATAAATATTTGGAGGAATGGTATGTATACATATTTGTGCCATATGATTGGCTGCTTTCTTTTTTTCTAAAAGACAACTAATTTGAGTGTGATGGTCTTGAATACTTGATTATTTTCTGCTAGTGATGGTACTAAATTGGCACAGTGTTGGTTATGTACATGTGTTGAGCCAGACATAATTTTATAACACCAATTTAGGAGGAGACTTTTGAAATTTTAGGGATGAAAAGTAGGAATTAGGATATGATTTCTTTTTCAGAAAGATAATTTGTATAAAAGTAACTTTATGATAAATAATCTCTTTTGTCTGTTTATGGGACTACATGCAGTAGTATCTCCTCAAAGAGGCCTTTATTCTAGTGAGTTTTTACAAAAGGAAATTACTGTTCCTCATTTGTAGTAAGGGCTGTCATTGTCTCTTTTTGTAAATCTCCTTTAATTTCACATTATAGTCACAGTCCTCTTTTTAAATATGATTATATCTCTACTTGACACAACAACAAACATTATGAGAGTCACAGAAGTCATAGGTATGAAAGCCTCTTTGCTCCCGTCTTGGTTTGTTTGTTTTCTCAATGAAGATAACTTTGTCATCTGATTATTTTATCTATGGTTAAGTGCAAGCTTCAGGACAATAATATTCTCTCTGGATCATGTACAGTCATGTCCCAGTGTAGGACATAGTCTAGAAATTTGCTCCATTTTAAAAGAATTTCCAAATGGGGACTTTTTTTTTTTTTTTTAAGATTTTACTTTTTTTTTTTTTTTGACAGAGAAAGAGATGACAAGAGAGGGAATACAAGCAGGGGGAGTGGGAGAAGGAGACGCAGGCTTCCTCCTGAGCAGGGAGCCCGATATGGGGCTCGATCCCAGGACTCTGGGATCATGACCTGAGCCTAAGGCACATGCTTAATGACTGAGTCACCCAGGTGCCCCCCCAAATGGGGACTTTTTATTTTTATAATGCTGCATAATATACCACCCATCTGGGAAACCTACAATGTAGATGAACAGGTTAAAGTCTCTGAGAAGTGCTCTGGTAAAAAATTGTTTTTTATTTCTTTAACTCAACATTTTCCCAAACCTAGTTGACTTTTGAACCCCTTTCTGTAATACCAGTTAGCATCCTGCTATGGAAAGCAGCTCTTTTGTTTCAGACTGTTGAATATAGGTTCTTCTGACTCTTATAAATCAATTTGGGATTTAATTCTGGGAATGAGGATGTATGTCAGCTTGTTACATCTGTTACTCTGTGGATAACACAGTGGTTGGTTTGGTTGGTTTGGCTGGTCTGACGGCATTGGTAGATATTCTGTTCTTTCTACCTACCTGACTGAGGAGGACAACTTTCTCAAGCAGAAGAGTATAAAAGTTGTTCTCTTTTCCTACTAAAATCCAAACATGAAATTAGGCTCATTTTAGGGGAAACTTTGATTCTGATGTTTGTTCATATGCTTGTTAGGGATGTGAAAGTTGTGGTACCCTTATATCATGCAGATCAAGGAATAGTATAATATGACATATATATCATAATAGTATATATATATAATGGTATCATATGATAGTAGTATAATTATAGTTTAATAATAGTATAATTATCAGAGAATAGTATAAACAGGGCAGGATGGTCCAATAAAGGTCATAGAATGGGGCTAGTCATCGTGGAGTTGGGGATCCATTGTCATATGAATACTAGGGAACTCTTTAAGGCTGTTCTGAGTATATTTATATAAATGTTCATCTTGGCTTAACAATAGGTTGAATGTGTTTGGTGAATTCATATAATGTACTATTCTATTCCAGAAATTTCGTCTTTGTCTTAAGTGTGTATTCCTGGGCAACCTCCATCACTGCCTGTCTTTATAACATACTCTTATTTCACTCCATTTTGTTCCCAGCAACCCTTCCTCAAGCCCAGTGATTACTCCAGGGATGTTCCTATAGTTTAGGGAAGAATGTACAGTCACAACCAGCTTCTTACCAGAGTCTCCACTTCCTTAGGTTTAAAGTGCTCCCTGTGGAATTAGTGACATGGAAACAATTTGTTCTTGCATAACTGATACAGATAAATCCGGTGCCACACCCTGCCTGGTCTTAGGCCTTGCTTGACCTCTTACCAGAAGTGAAAGTGGTCAGCCCCCATTTCATGCTCTCTGACATGCTTCCTAGAAGGGTCCTTGATACCTGTGTCAGCAAAGCCATAGCTGAACCAGTTGAACAAACTGATTTGGGCCCCTTGGAAGAAGTAATTTGCACTGTCAGGTATGAGAGAGAATGGCTTTTCTGCAGGAAGGAGCTCGGATGGCATAAGGGAGATAAATGGCCCTGAATGAAAGGGTGAATAAAACCCTCGACAGTTTGAAATTCCTTTGGAGGAAACTGGAAGTTAAGCATTTTCTTTCTTCTCCCTTTATCTCTTGTCTGTCTCATATTTCAGTTTTATTGCCCCTCTTTTGCTGCCTATGGTGCTGAATTATGATGAGCCCCAGACTTAGTTTAACCTTAGCTATTTCCTGACCCACACTTTCTTTTAAGGTAGAAAATGACGCAGATTAGTTCTTTCTCTGCAGTCATGACTATTATTAAACCTTTTACAATAGTCCTATCTAATTTCTTATTATGCTTCCCCCCTCACCAACACACTGGGCAGTGTGTCTAGCAGAAAGAACACAGGCACCGTGGCTGGCTAAAATATAATATCAAAGTCTAGAGCTAAGACTCAGCAAGTGTACTTATTTAATCCGAGAAGGATGCTGGAGCAGTTCAGAGTACTCATGGATCGGCTTCTTCTCTGCAGAGATGAACCTCAGCTGGACATGGGTTTCAATTCTCACTCTACATTTACTAGTTGTATTGCCTAAAGACGTTTACTTAGCATTACTTCCATTTCCTCATCTGTCAACTGAAGGACTAGCAATAACTGTGTTATAGGATAATTGTGAGTATAATGTGAGATTACATAAAAAGTTTAACACAGAGCCTGGCACAGATGCTCACTTAATGCTAGTTTCCTTTCCTTATTTGAATAGCAGTGGGTGCTGTCTTAATGCTAAAGAGGGACATTGATAATTCTTTTTTTTCTTGTATTTAGTCAATTATTTTATTGATTTTATTATTTAATTTAATTTAATTTAATTCATTTGTTTTGTCATGTTCAGTTAGCAACCATATAGCGTATCATTAGTTGTTGATGTAGTGTTCAGTGATTCATTAGTTGCATATAATACCCAGTGCTTATCATGACACATGCCCTCCTCAATACCCATTGCCCAGCTATCTGATCCCCTCACCTGCCTCCCCTCTGAAACCCTCAGTTTTTTTTTTCTGGAGTCCAAAGTCTCTCTTCAGTTTTCCCTCCCTTCCCATATGGTCTTCCAGGCTATTCCTTATGTTCCAATTATGAGTGAAACCATATGATGATAGTTGTCTTTCTCTGCTTCACTTATTTGACTCAGCATAATCCCCCCCAGTTCCATCCATGTCAGTGCAAATGGTGGATATTCATCCTTTCTGACCGGCTGAGTAATATTCCATTTTATTTATGGACCACATCTTCTTTATCCATTCGTCTGTTGAAGGGCATCTCAGCTCCTTCCACAGTTTGGCTATTGTGGGCATTGCGGCTATGAATATTGGGGTGCATATGCCCCTTCTTTTCACTACATTTGTATCTTTGAGGTAAATACCTAGTAGTGCAATTGCTGGGTCATAGAGTGGCTCTATTTTTAACATATGTAATTCTTGATGACAAGGTGAGAAGCCTAAGTTCTTTTCCTCTATTACTTCTTCATGATATTGTTTCAAGTGACAGCAGCTCTAAGACTTGATATTTGGGTTTTCTAAAGAAAGCATGCAGGGCACCTGGATGGCTCAGTCAGTTAAGCAGCTGCTTTTAGCTCAGGTCATGATCCTAGGGTCCTGGGATTAAGTCCCACGTTGGGTTCCCTGCTCAGCGGGGGGCCTATTTCTCCCTCTCCCGCTCCCCCTGCTTGTGCACGTGTACTCTTTTTCTCTCTGTCAAATAAATAAATAAATAAAATCTTTAAAGAAAGTATGTAGTAGTGGAGCTTAATGTTTTATTTGGGAAAAAGATCTAGATTATCCGAGTGATTAGATTATCCTAATGTAGATTATCTAGATAATATATGTACAGCACCCAGCACAATACCTGTCACTGAATCAACATTAACTAGCAGGACATTCAGACAATGGTGGCAGATACAGGCTGAATGATCCGTGCATGCAGAGGCTAAAAAATGTAAGTCCATTTGAGATGGTAATGATCAGTCCTTGGTGGTGGTATTGGAGGTAGTTCTAAGAGGTAGCCATTCTAGTGACTTGAGAGAGTCGAGGTGGGGCTTGTACTTTGAACTGGGCCTCCTTATCAAGAGCTAAATCAGTTTCTGGCTCTACAAAACAGGCTAATTTCTGGATGAGCTCAAGTAGTTGGGAATATGAGTGCTGGCTTGGGAAGAAGAAGATAAATCAAAGCCTGGGTTTCATAGGCTTGGACAAAAGTGTGTGTATGTGTGTGGTTGGTTGGAAGAGATAGGAGGAAATGTGTTGGCTATGCCTCAGACTCGCAGGAAATAGTGTGTCATGGTAAAGGTTTCAGCATTGGACGTGGATTTTAGGGTAAGCCTATTTATTGTCTTATATATTGAGAAATATTATGGCAAGATAGGCTTCAGGCCTACTGTGCCAGGACTCTGGCTCCATTTCTTTGTGATTCTCTTCGTCTGCCCTTCCCAGGCAGTTGGCTTAACTTCAGGTGGGTACCAAGATGGCAGCAGCAGTTCTGGATACCATAGCTAGGCATGGGCATCTCCAGAGGAATAAGGGATACTAGTTTATTTCTGTGTCTCTTCTGTAGGAGTGAACAACCTTTCTGGAAAGCTCCACAGCAAATATCTCCCCATTTGTCATTGGACAGAAAAGGTTTGCATACTTACATGTCCATTTTTAAACCATTCATGCAAGGGGAATGAAATTATAGTGATTAACTCAAATTAAAACCGATTTCTTTGGGAGCTTGGATTTGGGTCACCCTGAATAGTATGAGAGAGGAGAGGATACCTGACCAGAACTGGCTCTCTGTTAGAAAAGAAGGGGTAGACAGCCAACAGCATTTGCTGCAACTTGCTAGCAACAGTATCATGTGCATATGTCACTTGCCTAGGGAATATTAAGTGAAATAATATATGTACAGCACCCAGCACAATACCTGTCACTGAGTCAACATTTAGTGGCAAGTGTACTTGGCAATTGAGCTATCATGTTTATTGGCTGCAAGTCTGATTGGAAGCTCTTACTGCTTTGTGTGACTCTATGTTCTTGAGGAACATTCTGAACTTGTCCTAACTGGCTAAGAAACCAGAATAACATTGAGATTCTAATCTAAGTATTTTAATGCCTCCTTTCTGGAGGGCTGAATCTGGATGGTAATGTCACTGAAGATGGCCTATGGTCCATTTCTTATGTAGATAGACTGAGTTTCCATTTACAAGTGGGGAAAGGCCTAAACATGGTGTGTCATTGTAGTCGTGTGTGTGTGTGTGTGTGTGTGTGTGTGTGTGTGTGTACATTATGCATAAATATGTGTAGATTTATTTTGCTTCCAAAGTACTTGGCTGAGTACTTCAGTTATTTTCAAAGTACCAGTAAAGTCTGAGTACTAAAGCAAGATTGAGCAAGGGGGATGTCAGCAGGGCTGCTACCCTCCATAGCTCCAGGCTGTGCCATCACAGCAGCTACACTGTGAATAGCAGCCCCCAGGGCTGTGTGGCTCTGTGACAGCCCTACACGCCACTGACTTCAGAACAGGTTATGAACTCTGCACAGATAGCTTGGGAGAACAGGGCACATGGTTTATATGCATTTGATTAGTTCTCTTCGAGTTAATTACTCCTTCATGAAATGTGTGCCAGTGGATTCTTTGCTGCTTCATAACACGCAGGATAATTCACACTTAACCGTTTTATCCAGAGCCATTTTATCCGTACATAATGGGGACTACAATGCTCTGATATTAACTATCTCTGGAAGGAGTTAGCTATTCTTAGAGTTAGAAATTAATTCTTGTTGTTTTATAAAAAGAAGAAGAAATAGGTTTTTTGTTGTTGTTGTTTTTGTTTTTGTTTTTAAAGAACAGCTTTGCATATTGGGAGTAGAACGGGGTGGCTGAGTCCGTCACTTCTGTGTGACTGCCTGGGTTCAAATACCAGCAACTGACTCTCTGTGCAACTTTTGCTGCCTATGTGTCACTGTCCTCCACTATAAAATGGACATAATCTTAATGTTAGTCTCATGGGGTTGTTTGGAAGATTAAATGAATATGTGGAGACCTTAGATCAGGGCCAGCAAGAGTTAGTTGTGAGGATCAAGTGTTAGAAGTCTTGTATACTGTGTGTGTGGGGGGGGAATGCAAAACAGTGCAGCCACTGTGGAAATAGTATGAGGTTCCTCAAAAGATTAAAAATAGAAATACCATTTGATCCACAAGCCTACTTCTGGTATATATCTAAAAGAATTGAAATCAGGATCTCAAAGGATATTAGCCCTCCCATGTTCATTACAGCACTAATAGCTACAATATCTAAGATGTAGAAACAACCTAAATGTTCATTAACAGACAAATGGACGGTGTGGCGTATGCATACAACGGACTACGTAAGTGAAATAAGCCAGATACAGAAAGACTGGCACTATATGATTCTACTTAAGTGAAGTATCTATCTAAAATTGTAAACTTACAAAGTCAAAGACTAGAAAGGCAGTTACCTGGGCGTGAAGGCAGTGGGGAGGCATAAAGTTTCAGTTAAGAAAGACAATTAAGCTCGGGAGATTTGCTGTACAACATTGTATCTATAGTCAATGATAGCGTAGTATGTACTTAAAATTGTTAAGAGGATAGGTTCCATGTTAAGTGTTGATTTTTTAAAAAAAGATTTACTTATTTATTTAAGAGAGAGAGAGAGTGAGAGTATGTATGAACTGGGGAGGAGCAGAGGGTGAGAGAGAGAGAGAGAGAGAAATTGCGAGCTGTGAATTGGCAGAGCTGGGAATCAGTCTCCAAAAGACCCTCTACTGAGTGCATAGCCTGACGCTGGGCTGGATCCCAGGACCCTGAGATCATGACCTGAGCTGAATTCAAGAGTGGGATGTTTAAATGACCAAGGCACCCAGGCACCACACCCTATGCCCCCCACCACGTTAAATGTTCTTAACATACACAGAGGTGCACACACACACACACACACACACACACACACTTATTCCAAACCGTGTATGTCAAATACAGTGACAATGAAGCATCCACTAAATGCATTTACTTTTTAAAAAGACTGTTAGAAAAACCAATGTTAATATCATCCATCACAAAGGGAACATAATTTCTCTGAAACATTTTAAAAAATCCTGATTATTTAACTCCAACTCATTATTATTTTTGTTGTAGCAAATACATGCAAATATCCTCTAAATAAAAGAGTTAGCTGTGATCATTATTATTATTATACCTCTCTCTTACAGGATTTTGGCATTTGTAGATATTTGATGCAATTCATATTTTAATACCAGTGTATCTCTTACATTGGGCTTCATGCTTTTTTCCTTGGGATTTTCATACCTGTTTTCTTCTTTGTCCTTACAGCAATCTGTCAGCTAGGTAAAATAGAAATAATTATCTCTGCCTACATTAGAGCAATTATTTAACTCCACAGCCCTTTTCTAATGATTTGTCTGCCTTCTCTACCAATAGAAAACTTGCATGAATGCAGTGTATCAAATAGGAATGCAATTAGCTGTAAGAAATACACAAGTAACAGGAGCTTAAATCATAATGTAGATTATTTATTTAATAAAAATTGGGAAGGAATATTCAGTGGCTCATTCATAGTATTAAAGACCCAAGATTTTCCCAGCATCCTAAAAGAATTGGTTCATTTTCCTTCTATTTGTATCCTCGTGGTCACAGGGTGATTGCGACAGTTTCAGGCACTGTATCCCTAACATCCCATGTGGGCAGGCAGAGTATGTGGGAAAGAGGTCTCCCTTTATTAGGGAAGAGAATTTATTTCAGAAGTTCACTTCACATTCCTATTTGCTTTACCTACCAGAACTGGACTGCTATAGCCACTCCTGGATGCAAGGGAGGTTGGAAAAGAGAATACCTGGTGGGGTGCCTGGGTGGCTCAGCTGGTTAAGTGTCTTGGCTTCCACTTCGGTCATGATCTTGGGTTCCTAGGATCAAGCCCAGTCTTGAGCCCTGAGCCCTGTGTTGAGCCCTGCATTGAACCCTTCGCTGGGTTCTGTGCTTCCTGGGGAACCTGCTGCTGCTGCTTCTCCCTCTGCCCCTACCCCTGCTTGTGCACACATGCTTTCTCTCTGAAATAAATAAATAAATAATGTATTTTTAAAAAGACTGTTTGGCAAAGGGAATAATTGTCATGATTTATCTCTTGAAGCTGGGCACAATGAAGCTTGAACAAAGTAGGGTTCCCTTTTCTTCCCTTCCCTTCTCTCCCCTGCTCCCTCCCTCTCTTATCCTCTCTTCCCCTCCCTCCCTCTCTCTCTTTTCCTTCCTTCCTTCCTTCCTTCCTAAATCAGGGAAAATTGTGGGGGCAGAAGAGCCAATGGCTATAGGAAAGGAAACTAATAGTGTCAGCCATAGGCAAGGATTGTCCCTGATTTCTTTTTTAAAAATTCCTGAACCTGACACAGAAAACCCCCATAAATATTCGAATAAATGAAACTTTCTTTGATAGATGGAGAAATGGAGGCCCTCCGAATAGGAAGTATATGATCTTCCCAAGACCACACCGCTAATTAGACGAATAAGGGAACTCTAACTCACTTGTGCCAATTTCTGGCTTGGAGTTCTTTCTATTAGCAAAGCCACATACTGGTTTTTGTCTTATTACTTATGGAAAAGAGAATGCAAAATGTTTTCTTTCTATTTTTTGGGTGTTTGATAGAATGGCTCAACTTCTATAACACATGTGTTTCTCCCGGAACTTAAGTAAGGAGAAGCAAATGAATTTTTTTTTCCCCACAAGAGTCAATCAACCGTGGCCTCCTTGAATGACCTACAGTTATGAAGGAAGATGACTGGCATCTAATACACTGTCGTTCAAAGACACACTGACCAGTATTCTTTTGTCTACTTATTAAGATTTTAAACCATGAAGTAAAAACACTTCAGAACTGAAAGAAATAATATTGAAAACTACTATGTGCCAGACCATTTTGAATATAACTTATATATTATTCTATTCTTTTTGCAGGTGACAAAACTGAGGCTCTAGAACTTATGACTTGCTAATGGGCATAAAACTCTGAAGTGGCAGAGCTGGGAGTCAAACCTGGCAAAGTTAGGATTCAACACTTGTGCTTTTCCCACTGTCTTACACTCTGATCCTATGCTTGGACACTATAATAATCACATTTTAATGAGCACCCACTATGGACTAAGAAGCCACTAGTAGTTAGACAAGTATATAGTATATGTCTGAACACATTTTTTTTTTTGCTTCTAAGTTGCTTGAAAATTAGCATTTTAATATTTTGCATGTAAAAATGCTTTATGTCTTTTATAGACTGAGAAGTTTTATATAACCGTACATTATCATTTTTCTTATGTCAAAATTCAGGTTGACTTTCTTGGAATTTCAATGTAGGCCTTTAAAAAACTTTGTATGGTATTTTGAATATTTTTGTATTAACATAAAGAAGTAAAACATACATTATGAGTTGTTTAAAGATTCCAGCAGCTATTATGCATCATAATGTGTACTGAAGTTAATTCTAAAGCATATCTATAGCTCATTTTATTTTATGCCATGGCACCTTGTTTATGGTTCAGCATATTTATGGGTTAGAATACCTTTAAATATTCTGGTCTTATGTACTTGTGTTTTTTTTTCTTTCCTGATAAAATTTTAAAGTGACATTTAATGTTTTAAGAAACATTGTATTTGAGATACAAAGCTGTTTTATTATTTGGTTACAAGATAGCGTTATTCATAATCACACTGACTTGGCTTGTGTTAAAAGTTTGTTCTTCTGATTTTATGATTTTCTGCTTATGGAGGTTTGTAGTTAGAACAAGCCAAGTACTGTATTAAATTTTAAAACTTTAAGTATAGGTCCTTAACACATATAATAATTAGTCCTATGTTATTGCTATTATAGTGGAGTACGTCTTCACATATTGCAAGTGTCCTGTTAGGAAATAATTCTCTATAGGTCACTTGTGTTTCTGAAAATTTTATGAGCAAAGTCATTGGCTGTTTTCATCCTGGGTTGTCTTTTCAAGGATGCTTGTATAGCGGTCAGTCTTGGAAGATAAAATCTCTGTCAGGAGCAAAGGGCAGTTTTACCCACAACCATAGAAGAGAGGCATAGTGTCCAGAGTGCAGGCCAAACAGTCTTACCATCCATTAAAAATATTAGGGTTCTATAAGCTCAGTATCACTCTCCTAAATATAACCCTTTTGTATTGCCTTGTGGGAAATGGGATTTGGGGAACCTGCATAAATGTTGGCGTTCTGCCTGAAGCTCTTACCATGAGTAATAAAGTCTTTTGTTTCTGACCCAGGAGCCTCATGTCTTCTGTTAGCATATATGAAACTGTGACAAGCTACATTGTTGACTTATATGTAAGATAACATCTCAGACCTTCTGTAGCTTTTGACAGTTTCTCAACTAAACCATTTTGGGCTTCCCACCTAGATTAGCAATTTTAAGGCACACTAATTCTTAATTTTTTTTTTTTTCCTTTTTTGGCAGGGGGAGGATTTAGACTTTAGAACAGTCCAGACTAATATAAAAATCACCAATTAATGTTAAATGTCATCATATTTACATCAGGTTTAAAAGATAAAATAATTGAAACATCACAAATAAAGTTGAATTCTGCTTTGTCCTTTTCTTAGAACATTGCTTCCCTTTCCTTCCTGGAAGTGATCACTACTTTGATTTTGGTGTGTGTCTTTACATACCATAATTAATACTTTCACTATACATATACAAAAAAAGTATGTATTCCTAGATTGTGTTTTCAAAAAATTACATAATTTGTTTTATATTGTATGATTTTTTTCAACTATCTTTTCTCAACATTGCTTTAAGACCCACTTTTGTTGATAAATGATGATCTGGTTTATTAATTCTCTTTTGCTTCCTCATATAAATATAACATATTTTATTACTCTAAACACTACCAATTATACATTTGGGTTGTTTCCAGTATTTTCATGTTACAAACAATGCTGTGATGAACATCTTTATGTCTTGGCACAATGATAGCAAGTTACTCTGGGATAAGTAATCGAATGTGGCAGAATTGACACTGTGCCAGTCTGGGGCTTAAGGCAGTAAGGCAAGCTCTACTTTTGTTCTTTGGAGGAAGCCAGCCACTGCGTAAGAGATCCAGCTACTCTGAGACTGCCATGCTGTGAGGAAGTCCAAGCTAGCCACGTAGCGAGGCCACAAGGAGAGACTAGGAGAGAGGTGTCCCTCTAGCCTCCCTGCTGTTCTAGCCATTCTAGTTGAAGTGTCAGACATATGAGTGAAAAAGTCACCTTGGACATTCTAGCCATAGCAAATGTCACACGAAGCACAGGCAAGCTGTCCCCACGGAGGCCCTGCCAAAACTGTAGACTCAAAAGCAAAGAAATAGTTATTATTGGTTTGAGCCTTTATGTTTAGATAATCAAGACCTCCAATTTTTTTCTCGTAGGTATTTCTTTTCTTGTACTAATTAGAAAGTATTCTTTATATGTTATCTTTTATATACCGGTGCTCTAGTGAGGACTCTCAACTCATCAAGATATAAACCTAAATCCTTTTCCTAGTAACTGCTACCATTTATACTATGTGGAAGCCTCCTTTCCCACCAGCACAATATCTCAGCCTCGTCATTACTTTTCAGCCACATTCTGTTTTTAGAACAGACTTGTAGCATTGTCTAAGATTCGTCCCTGTGTTTTAAAACCTAAATCTCTTAGTTGGTGAAAAAAATCTTCTAGATTGCTCTTCTGAATCGGTGAGACTTGCAGCACTAGGAGGTTAGTGTGTGGGGGAGGGTGTGAGACATAACTCCTCTCACACACCGTGGGGTACTGGGCAGGCAGAAGTGAAGAGCCAGGTGGATGCTGCCGTGCTCCACTGCCTCTGAAGTGTTGAGGTTTAGTTCTTTTCTGAGTGATGTTTGACCTTGATGCCTGTGGGCTCCACAGGCTCCACAGGCTCCCCAGATCATGGCTCTGACAGATCAAACAGATGATGATCTCCCTCTTGAGCTGCTTTGGAATGCACTGGGGTGGTGGTTCCTTACATGATTGGTTGCATCTTCCACTGATCCTCAATTGGCATCTTTGCAGAGCATGTCTTTGAGTTGAGTGTCTCTTTGCCTCTTGATACAACTGCCACCAGTGAGACGGTAGCCCCAGATTTGAGTCCTTTGGAAACCTGAACTCAGGGCATGGCTGAGGGAGTCCTAGCCTTCCTTCTTCTTGCCCTGCTGTGGCCCACCTTGCTATTGCTCCCAGTCCTCTCTTCTGCTACACCGTTAGTGCAAGGGAGATTATTAGGTCACTGGCAATATGACCGGGAAGCAATATGACCTTCTTGCAGGGATTGTCAGACTTAACTAATCACTGTCATAGTGTTCCCTTAGTTTGGGGTAGAAGAAGCCCCTCCTTCCTTTCTCTCAGAGAGAGGGGAGAGGTGAGGGAATAGCTTCTATTCACAAAGACAACTTACAATTTCCTTCCAGCCACATATAAATTAGAAGTTTATGGGTTATAATAATATCAGTTCCTTTTTTTATTTTTATTTCCTTTTTTTATTTCATTTTATTTATTTCCCAGAGAGAGAGAGAGAGAGTAAGAGAGCATGAGCAGGGGGAGCATGGCAGACAGAGGGAGAAGCAGACTCCCTACTGAGCAGGGAGCCCGATGTGGGACTCAATCTCAGGATTGTCGCCCATGCCTAAGGCAGATGTCTAACCAACTGAGCCACCCAGGCATTCCAGTAATGTCAGTTCTTTTAAAACTGCACCTCTGGGGTGCCTGGGTGGCTCAGTGGGTTAAAGCCTCTCCTTCGGCTCACGTCATGATCCCAGGGTCCTGGGATTGAGCCCCGCATCGGGCTCTCTGCTCCGTGGGGAGCCTGCTTTCTCCTCTCTCTCTGCCTGCCTCTCTGCCTACTTGTGATCTCTGTCAAATAAATAAATAAAATATTTACAAAAATATAAATAAAATTGCACCTCTCAGGAAGATCTGAAGAGAGGGACTAGTTCTGAAAGCTGGAAGTTTCTGATCTTGAATATGTGGTTCTTGGCTCAGCTGGACTTTTGTTTCCTTAACAGCATTCTTTCATATAATTAATTCTTTGTTATACATATTGCAAAGATCTGCTCCCAAACTGTTGCTTGGCTTTTAATTTTGCTTATTGTGACTTTGATCTTGCAAACGTTTTATCTTTGAGGTCAATTGTATGTGTTAGCTAAGATTTCCTTTCACACTCTAAAGTCATAAAGTCATTCTCTTTATTTTCTCTAACAGTCATACAGTTCTGATTTTTACATTTAGGTTTCTCACCCATGTGAAATGTAAAAAATTTGTATATGATATGATAAAGAGATACAATTTATTTTATTTGGAAAGCCAATATTTCCAACATAATTTACTGAATAGTCTATCTGTTCCCCAGGAATCAAAAATACTAGTTTTGTCTTTCATCACATTTCCATATGTGCACTGCCCTGTTTCTGGCATCCTTATTCTGTTTCCTTAGTATATTGGTCCTCTTTGAAGCAAAAGTATCCTGCTTTAAGTACTATGGCTTTATGTATCTTAATATCTAGTAAAGCAAGTCTCCCATCCTTTTTCCCAGAGTAATTTTGATTATTTGACCCTTTATGCCTGCATATGAATTTTAGAATTCACATATCAGTTCCATGAAAAAACTATACTGAGAGTTCGATTAGCAATGCACTGGATTTATTTATAGACTAAGTTGAGTATGAACTAACTCATTAATGTAAAAAAAAATTAATTAGGTAATTGCCTCGCAATCTAAATGCAGGAAAGTTTCCATTTAGCATATAATTTATCTTTCTTATTTTGCAGTGTTTGTATATAAAACTTTATCTGTTGTCATGGTCAATACCTAACACAAAGCTTCTCTCAATAAATATTTGTGGAATTAATGACTAGACCATCTGTAGACATTTCTGCTAGATCTGAGCAGAAGGTGTATGCTTAACTGACTGAGCCACCCAGGTGCCCCTTTTCTGTATAATTGAAACTCTATACACTTTGATAATACCGTCCTGTTCCCCCCACTCCCACCAGCCCCTGACAGTCACCATTCTACTCTCTGCTTCTAAGAGCAACTATTTTAGATTCCTCATATAAGTGATATGATGTAATATTTATTTGTCCTTCGATGTCTGGCTTAGTTCACTGGTATAATGTCCTCTAGGTTCACCCATGTTGTTGCAAATGTCGGAATTTTCTTTTCTTTCTTTTTTTTTTTTTTTTAAGCTCAGTAATATCCTATTACATGTCTCTGTGATATTTATTCATCCATCCAGTGATAGGCATTGGATTGTTTCCACTCTTGCTTATTGTGAATAATGCTGAACATGGGGGTGTAGATATCTCTTTGAGATCTTGTTTTCATTTCCTTTGGATATGTACCTAGAAGTGATGTTGCTGGATCATATGATAGTTCCATTTTTTAATTTTTGGAAGAACCTCCATACTCTTTTTCACAGTGGCTGCATCAGTTTACATGCCTGCCAGTAGAATGACAAGTTCCCTTTTCTTCATATCCTCATTAACATTTGTTCTCTTTCACCACTTTGGTTAAATTTATTCCTAAGTATTTTATTCTAGTGATGATATTGTAAATGGGATTGTGTTCTTTCTTTTTAAAAAAAATTTATTTTTTCAGTGTTCCAAGATTCATTGTTTATGCACCACACCCAGTGCTCCATGCAATGCGTGTCCTCCACAATACCCACCACCATCCACCACCCCTCTCCCCTCTAAAACCCTCAGTTTGTTTTCTTAATTTCTCCTTCTGATAGTTCGTTGTTAGTCTATAGAAACACAACTGATTTTTGTATATTGACCTGCAGTTTTGCTGAGATCACGGCTGCCATAACAAAGTACCAAAAACTGAGTGGCTTAGAGTGATAGAAATTTATTGTCTAAAGAACTCCTTTATTTTTTTGACAGGTAGTTAAGGTGACTTGAATTCTGTCTAATGGGACCATGTGATAGAGAAATAAAATGAGGCATTTCTTTGTTGATCATGTCCTTTGTTGATCTGATCAGGGAAATCAGTCTTTAAAAATCCCTTAAGGCATTTTCATTTAATTAAGGGATCAAATTAGAGACTGAAGAGGGCATATTTAACCTCAGTAGCTCCTATGTTCTGTTACCTACTTTAATTTGAATTTGGAAGTGACGGACACAGGCGGTCATTAGATGCATGGCTACACATTCTGATTTTGTGATATCATCTTGAAGTCTGATGCTTGAAAATAAATTCACTGTAAGCTTTGAATATGAGATTGTAGTGCATATGTCTCCTTCCTTTCTGATTATCCCTTACCTGAATCCTTTCTTCCCGTGTTTGGGGAATCTTCTCTTTCCTGCTCTGGATCTTATTAGGAGGCTGAGCTGTGTCCTACTACAGAAGCTGAAAGTGCCCAGTCCTTACTTTCCTAGCCTTCACTGCTATTCCCAGTAGGGGTCAGAGGACCTCTCTGACTGCAGTGCTGCAAGAAGACTAGAAGCTGCAGTGATAGTGGTGGTGGCCAGTGTTTGCTCAGAGCAGTGCTGATGGTGCAAGGCTGTGTTTGGTGGCAGAATCAATGGTGTCTTCCCCAGACCAACCACGTGGCATCTTTGGTAGCTGCTCCTGGCTGCACAGCTTCAGCAAGGCTTTCGTGCTGTACCATCTGTATGGTACAGCATGTACCAGATGTATGTGCTGTACCATATGTACCAGATATGTATCATATGTGGCTGGCCTTAAGCCTGGTTCTTTAGTCATTGTGGTGAGTCTGAGATAAATTCATTTCTCTGCTTAAATCAGCCAATAATGACTGTCACAGTTTTCAACTAAGAAGTGTGACACATCCAGGAATGTTGAGCATTTAACTGACCCACCTGTAATGAAATGTTAGATGGAGGGACCAAAATAAATTGCTCAGAGCTGGGTGTGTCATGAAGACTAGTCTTGTACCTTAGCTGCATTGCTGGCTTTGACTTAGGCTTTTTGTGTCCTTTTCTAAGTCTCATTTATTCATTCAACAAATGTTTCTTGACTGCCTGTGTATGAGTTTCCTATGGCTGCTATAACAAATTACCTCAAACTTGGTGGCTTAAAGAAACACAGACTTATTCTCTTATGTTTCTGAAAGCTAGACGTTCAAAATCAGTTTCAATGGGCTCAAGTCAAGGTCTGGGAAGGGCTGGTCTCTTCTGGAGTCTCCAGGGGACAGTGTGTTTTCTTGTCTTCTCTAGTTTCTAGAAGCTGCATCATCATTCCAACCTTTTACTTGTGATGTCACATTGCTTTGTCCTCTTCTGTAGTCCGATCTCCCTCTGCCTTCCCTCTTACCTGGATGCTGTGATTACATTTAAGCCCCACCCACATAATCCAGGATAATCTTCCCATCTTGAGATCCTTAACTTAATCACATCTTCTGAAAGACCCCTCTCCCCTTGCTAAAGGCTTGTTTAAGTAACCTGATGTCCCCACAGCACCCCCTCTCCCCTTGCTGAAGGCTTGATTGTCCCCATAGCCGGATGGCAACACATACCAGGATGTCTATTGTCTGTGATCACCCGGTCTGTCAAAAGAAAAGACAAATGAGGAATAGAGTGTACCTGGGACTTTCCAGAGTGCTGAGCCAAGGCCCACCAGAACAAACCGTTGTGTCCTTGCCTTAAACCCAGTGCCTGACAATGCTTGATTTAAATTTACCAATCAGATTCCTGTAACCAAGCATCTGCTTCTGTAAGACTATTTTCCCGCCACCGCTTCCTGCCACCCCAACCCTTGCCCTATATAATCTGTTCCCCAACCTAGCCTGGCACGCTCAGTCCACAAAGGCTGATGCGTCCGCAGGCGCCTGTGTAACCAATAAACCTCTTGCAACTTGCATCCAGTGGAGGCTTGGTGTCTGCTTCCTGGTGCGGATCGAGGGTCCTTCACTTCAAAGTGGCTTTTGCCAATAAGTAACATTCCCAGGTTCCATATATGAGGACCTAGATGTCTTTGGGGGCTATTACTTGGCTTACTGCACTCTGCTATATACTGTATGTTGGGAATATAAGGTGAGGAAGATAAATATTCAATTTGCACTTCTGGTGTAGACGGGGCACACACATTTAAATAAAAATTACAGAAATAATTTTGCAAGTTTACTTATGATAAGTGCTTGGAGGAGAAATACAAGATGGGAAGGGAGATTGTAAAGGACTGATTGCCAGAGTCCAGGGCGGCCATGGAAAAGTTTGGTAAAAAATAATATTGGCTAACACTACATGTAGGCACTGTATTCCATGGGCTACGTATATTCATAAATTTAATTGTCGCCACTGCCTATGAAGTAGGTATTTTATGATCTGTGCATGAATAAACTGCAACACGGATATTGGAAGTAATCTGCTCAAGGGTCTGTGGCTGGCTAGCAGAGCAAGCAACATTTATGAGACTGACGCGCTACCTACTGCGCTAACGAGGCACCTAGAGCAAGCAACATTTAAAGCAGTCCTTATGTGGTGGATTTTGGTGGTTTTGCTGGCCTCCCATTATTGTGTTATGTCCTGATTTCCTTTGGAGGAATTTGTACTCCTCATTGGACTCTACCTTCCCCTAGGAAGGGTTGGACACATGCTACAGATAAAACAAAACAAAAACACCCAAATAGCTGAGGATGATCCACCTTCTAGAGGAGTCTGTCAGTCCCTGCCAGCTTTACCTCTTAGGCTTCTCGGCCTCTGTTCTTTTCCGGCTGTGTTTTAAAACTACTTTTTTTTTTTTTTTTGTAGTCTTTGATTGTGTGAGCTGCTGCCTGTCTTCCCAATACATTCATTTCCTGCTTAAGTTTCTGCTGGCTTCTAATGATAGAGAACAAACTGAGGGTTGCTGGCAGGTAATGGGTGGGGGAATGGGCCAAATGGGTGATGGGGATTCAGGAGGGCACATGTTACAATGAATACTGGGTGTTATATATAAGTATGAATCGCTAAATTCTACTCCGGAAGCCAGTGTTACACTAGATGTTAATTAATTAGAATTAAATAAAATTTTGAAAAAAAAAAAAGTTTCTGCTGCTTACACCTAAAGCACTCTTGGAATTAGCCAGGTGAGGATGGGAGTAGACGCGCAGTTGCAAGGCAGATGGAAGAGAGTGTAGTCGAGATGATGAGCCTCGTATAAACTTTCTGAGGAGCTGTGAGGAAGCCATGTGGCTGGAACTGAGTGAGGTGGAGGGTGGCATGAAATGAAGTTCAAAAGGTTGACGGGAGCTGGATGTACCTGTGCACAGAGCCTGGCACGGGGCCCAATCTCACCACCCTGAGATCATGACCTGAGCCAACGTCAAGAGTCAGCCACTTAACCAGCTGAGCTACCCAGGCACCCCTGAGGCTTTACCTTAAGGGTAATTCTTTATTGCTCATTCATTTGTTTGTTTGTTTTTAAGCAAGATACTTATAACTAATGTATTTTGCCAGTTGGACTCAGTGGGGTACAAGTAGAAAGCAACTGTATTCTTTTTTACCACTTTCTGTTAAACTTGCTCCATGGAGTCATTTTCCCCTGGATTCCGGATGAACTCTTGGCTAAGGACCATTCCTTTTCTGGTCCCTCTAAGATACGAATAAATGATCCTTTTAAGTTGTGAAGTGTCTAGTTCAGTCTAATATCAAACTCCACGTTTTCATCCCATTATAAAGTTCTCTCTTAGCCAAGGCCTAAAGCAGGCTTTGAACCTGCTTCTGGAAAGATGTGGTCCTCTGCTTGCCTACGTTGCTTTTCTCCCCCTTCTTGCCTACTGATTGGGCTACCTCTGGCTCCTGCAGGATTGGAGGTAGGGCAGGGACAAGGCTCTCCCTCTCCGAGGGATTTCTTTAATGTTCCTGTAGTTTCCTCATTGTCAATAGTGTTTTTCTTGCTAGGCACTAATGATCTACCTCATCCCTACTTCCAATCTCTAACTTTTGCCAGTTCATAGTTAGCCTCTCTCTGCCGGGCTCACCCTCCACCCCAAGTGGTCGTTATGGAGAAACACTTTGCAAGGCGACTCGGGGTTGCGCAGCCTACAGGATTCAGGCTCACTGTCTTACCAAACGAGAGGGCAGTTGTTTGACATAAGCCTCACCTAGTCTCCTTTACGCTGGCCAGATTCTCGTTTTCAGACTTTTTCAGGCATGCTTCAGTTAATGTTCTCCCAGATTCCAGAGGGCCAGTACCAAGCTCTTTAGATATTTCTTCTGAAGCTACCTCATGCATGGAAATACCCCAGGATCTATCAAGCTTTCCTTATTAATTCTCGATTGGCTGATCGAGCCTATTGGGCTGAGATTTGTAAACCTCACTCTGGACGATCCTCTTTGCAAACCTAGGACTTGTTCTATAATGTGGGAGTAATTGGCGTCTATTGTTCTGAACTCTGGAGCTTCAGTCCAACCTGAGACAATAGAAAAGTACCATTTTAATATTCTCTTGCCAAGAGATATGATCAGATGCCCAATATTTGTATAATTTTAATGAATACATGCTCTGGTCACATTACTTCCCCCGGCGTCCATATAAAACAAACAAAACACCAAATATTCTTATATAAAAAATAAGAATATTTTGTAAATCTGACCAGATTTTGGTTTCTTTGGTCTAGACAGTATTAAATTAGTCAAACATCTCAGTATTCCACAGGAAGTGTGGGACCCTTTCTTTTGGTTAAAAAAAAAAAAAAAGACAATCAGCTGTCATACACTTGAATGTGGACCAAACATTTAAATATTCAGTAGAAATTTGGATGTATTGTATAAAGCACTCAGCAAAGTGGAAAGCCCTCTGACCACTTTCAAAATAATCCAAGCAAACAGCAATTAGGGATCTATTCTATTTTTTTCCATTTGTTCATAGCTCTCACCGGGACATAACGTGAGCTCCCATGCATATTGGGAGGGAAATGGACAGCACTTTGATTGTTCCTTACTTTGATATGTGACTGTCAGGGTTGCAAATAATGTGCCTGCAAAAGAAAATTGCCTCCTGGTGCACCTGAAGATGGAATTTTAAAAAATGTTTCTTCCTCCTTCCTTTTCTCTTTCCATTTACTCAGCATTACGTGACTCTGTTGTTAAGCATCCGGGGAGAAAAAGGAACTGTTTATGGTGGCTCCAGTGGGATAAGTCTGACCAAGAGGAAGGAGGCAACATAGCAAGGGGAGTGTTTCCAACATTTATTTAGTATATATTTATTAACCACCTATTGGGCACAAAGAACATAAAACATGGTGACTACTTGCTAGAAGCTTTTAATCTAGTTGTGAGGATAGGACATACATGTACCATAGTTAAATTCAAGGTTTGTGGTATTGAAAGCAGAGTCCTCCCATACTGTGAGCCTGAAAAAGGCAAAGCTACAGCCAAGAAAGTGGTAGAAGCTACAGAGGGAGAGGTCTGGGTTAAACGTAAGGTTCTAACCAAGCTGACCAAAGATGGGTTGGACCACCTGATGTGAAGGGGAGTTTCTTGTCCTTCAAGATATTTCACCCAAACTGAATGAGCACTTAGCAGGAGCATTTGTAGAGGGCATTATTGCATCCGAGGAGTGGTTATTCCACATGACCTTTAAAATACTCATATGACTTCATGATGCCTTGATTTTGTGAGTCCTGAAGACTGAGCATGCATGGGCTCATCAATGCTTAGGAAAGAATTTATAGGGACAGAAGAAGGGAGGGAGGAGGGAGGTCCGGTTAGAAGAAATACTACGAGATTAATGAAAGGTCTGGAGCTTTTGCTTGTCCATATTTTGCAAGGGGAAACTACATTATCCCTAATCACATTTAAGGGAAGTTTACACAGGAGTTTAAGAAACAATAGCTTAATGTCTCTTTGCTTTGGAAAATTCGGCATAATTGACCCATAAAGTCAAGCTTGAAGGATGAGCTAGTGTATTTGTCCAGTTCACTTAAACAAAATTTTGCTGAGTGTGTACTACGCTGCAGGCATCAGGCACTGGGAGAGCAGAGATGAAGAGACACGGTTTCTTCTCTTGAACTGCTTATTGTTGAATAGGAGCTTTTAAAGAGCTCATCCTAAAATACTTCCTAATGAAGATCTACATTTACTTTCTCCAAAGTTTTATAGGCACTTTAATAATAGCTATATTTATAGCTATAATATATAGCTATATATTATAGCTATACTTTATAAATATATAGCTGTATATTTATAGCTATACTTCAAAGTGTGAGATATGATGTTAGTCTTTTTCTAGTTTTCATGACAACCCTTCAATGTAGATATTATCTTTGTTTTTCAAAGAGAAAATTGGAGCTGAGAGAGGCCAAGTATATTGCCCAGCCATTAGTAAATGGCTAATTGAAAACTCAGCCACTAAATTGATTGAGTGTGTACCATGCTCTAGGTGCTGGACACACAACATCTTAGGCAGTCTTCACACCATTGGAGAAGAGATGTCTTACTGTCACCCCAGTTTTATGGTCAAGAAAACAAAGACCAATACAATTAAACTTCCCAGAGTCCCATAGTCAGTGTTATGGATTGGATGTTTATATTGCTCTCAAATTTATGTGTTGAAATCCTATCCTCTAATGTGATGATATTAGTAACAGGTGGGGTCTTTGGGACGTGATTAAAGTCATGAGAGCTCCACCCTCATGGGGCTGGTGATCTTAAAAAAGACACTCCAGAGAGCTCCCTTTCCTTTTCTGCCCTGTGAGGATGCAGCATGAAGGAAGATACCTAATGAACAAGGACCTCACCAGACAGTGGATTCTGATGGGGCCTCCATCTTGGACTTGGCAGCCTCCAGAAATGTGAGAAAGACATTTCAGCTGTTTACAACCACCCCCCGCCTCCACCAGTCTATGGTATTGTTGGAGCAGCCCAAAAGGACTAAAATAGTCTGTCAGTACAGAGCAGAGCCTATATTTGGCCAAGTGTGCTTGGTTCCAAACCTGACGGCCTTTAACTACTGTGCCACAACCTTTCCTCTCCTCTCTCTGCTACAGAGGCCAGGGTTTTCCCTTGGCTCTGCTTTGCTTCTCCCTTTACCCAAAAAACAGAGTGAATGACAAAACCATTTTGAGCATTTTCTTGAAGGGCCAGGAGTGAACTTGACCGGAGGAGAAATTCCCATTAGAATTCTGAGGCTCAGCATACAGCAGTGGCACCAGGGAGGTAAAAATGCCATGCTAATTAGGCAATTACTGAAACTCATGATTAAAACATGAGGTTGCCTTTCTAAGAGAATCCCTGGAATAAGTGGTATTCTTCATTTTGCCTTGGAGCCTGGTCGATCAACGTCTAAGAAATTCACCTTCCTCTGCTGGAGAAATGATGTGGGAAGCAAAGACTGTTTTATCCATTGTCTCTTGGGATACTGATGACAATCCTTTGGAGATATATGAGGGAAATTTGGTTTGGGGTTTTAATGGCCAGTTAATCAGATCCCTCATTGTTTTGAGTCCTGTATGGTGTGTGCAAAATATATACAGAAGTCAGGAATTCCAGTCTCAGGTGGATTGCTTGGATTGGATCTCAGGCCTTGGATCTGTGCCCAAATGCCCCTCCTCATTACCCGCCCTCCCCCCCAAAAACACACTCCTGCTGCAGCTGGACCCTGGGGTCTGCATTTAGGAAGGGCTGGGCTTACGGCCAGCTGATGTAGTTGCTTCATACCTGATGAATCCAGGGAACCTGGGAGATACATCAGGAGGTGTTTTATTGACAAAGTCACAGGGAGAGCGAGCAGGATAGTTTCACTACAGTGCCTGATCTTGTTCTTTGAATCCATTGCCCTCTCCTGATGTGACAGGTAGAGAATTTGAGGCTTCAAGAAATTAAAGTTTTGAAATTCACGCATAACATGCCAATGGAAGGGGGCTTAGAGCTCAGGGGGGTCAGACCCTTTCTGTTGCAAATGTGCCCGGTGCCTTACAGAGAGGAAATGTGACTTGTCTAAGGTCTCACTGCCAGAACGAGACACTCAGGTCTTATGACTCCTTCTGGGGCTCTTGCTGGAGCCTCACAGAATTCTCCTTTTTAACACTGTGATCCCTCTGCTTTTGGCTTGTGAGCAGAGTCTTCTGGATTCTGGTCGTGTCCCTGAGCATCTTTTCTAAATTCGGAGAGGAGGATGGTGAATAATGTCTGCCCCTCAGTGTTCTTGTGAAAACCAAATGAATTTGTATCTATGCAGATACTTTGTGATTGTAACATACTCAACAGATATTAGAATCTTATTTTTGAGGTCATCACTCTCACTTCTGTCCTTTCAGATGGGCCCCTTTGAGCCAGGTGGGACACAGTTGGCTCTGGAGGAAGCTGAGCTACTGGAGGAACAGAGCTGAGTGTTGAACCACAGTGTTGTGGTTCTCAGTGCCGGCTGCACATGGAAATCACCTGAAGAGTTTAAAAAAAAAAAAAAAAAAAAAAAAAAAACCAATGCCTGGGCATTGTCCCCAGACCAATTAACTCATAATCTCTGAAGGAGAGACTACTCACTGATCTAATTTTAAATAGATCTGATAATGTAGAAAGGTGGACAGCCGCAGCCTTAGTGACCTCACACATTCATTTTGTAGCCGTGACACTCTCTTGGAATGTAGACGGGTGATTGAATTTCCTGGTGGATCATCTGTCTCTTAATGTTGGAAACCTAAATCCAAGCCTCATTGGAGTCTTGTGTGAGCTTCTTCACAATATTTATGACAGTTCTTTACCTATGCATAGGGCTTGCCCTCTCTTGATGCCGTTTACTTTTTACAATAGCCCTGTGAAGTCGATAACTATTGGTCTCATTTCATGAAACGGAAAAATGGCGTTCTTATGCAACCCTGCATGGAAGCAGATACCTCTCTCTGCTGCTCTTTAGAAGAAAGGATTGCATCAAGTGGGTGGGTCAGAAGCTTATCTTTATCCCCACTCTGACAACAGCATCTTTCCATTTGGGAATTCATGAAGAACATCCCTTTTGATCAAGTAAGCTTGTTGTTAACACCCAACAAGACCTGTGGTCAACTGTTGTGAAGGTTGTACACTATCCAAGCCTAAGAAATACCAATTGCTTTACATTTGTGTGAATGGTACCCCCAGCTCAAGGGCAGTGCCCAGGCTCGGTGGCTGCTTATCCTGAACCCTAATGTACCGAGAGGTGCTGTCTGGATCAGGAGGCTCTCTCTCTGATAAGGTCTAAAAGATGCTGGAACAATCCCCAAATGCTGCCCTTCCACTGTAGGTCAGATGCTAACACAACATGAAATCAGAGTGTGATCTGTTTCTTTAACATTATCTTCTCCAGGCTTTTTCATTTTAAAAGCACGTACCCTTAGGAACAAGAAACTATTTTGGGCTCTTAAATGAATCTTCTCTTATATGTTTAGGAATTGGTAATTCATACAGAATAGGGGTTTATATTTTTTCAAACAGTCTTTGCATTGCCTTCTGTGATGTAGGCATTTCTCTTTCCAGTTTACACAGGAGCCAACCAGGGTTCAAAACAGTCACTGTCTTGACCCGAGTTGAACTCTTTTTCTTTGAGTTTTTTGAGTTTGTTTCTAGATCTGAGACTTTTCCCGCTGTCTCCTACTGATAAGAATAAGGTTTTATTTTATTGTCCTTGACTACATGCATTCCAGAAACGTGTGCATTCAAGCAAACATTCTGTTGGCGATGGTCCTGAGGCTGCAGTACTGTCGGTGCTCAGGAGGGCCCTATGGGGTGACTCCTCTAGTTTGGATGTGACATCACATGAAATAATTTATGCTGTTTCCTAAGTAAGAAACTTTACATGGTGGACAAGTTTCTTCTTTAAATTAGTACGGAGGCTGGGATAATGATATATATTAAAATATCTTAGGTTTCATTGAAAAACTCATGAATGGGAACATGGCTAGACTATTTACTCAATTATCTCCTCTTTGAATATACAATCTGCTCAGAGAAAACCAATATTTTTATTGATTTTAAGTACATTCTTTTAAAATATATTTTAAATAAATTATAATACAAAGAATATAAGCAGTAAAGAGTATGGACTTTGGGGTCAGTCCCGAGTTCAGATGGGCTTCTCCTTACTGGTGTCTTTGTGATTTGAAGTAAGTCATGGGGCATCATTTATTCTCACTTTTCTCATCTGTAAAATGGGCTAATTACATTTATCTCACAGGATAATTAATCTAAAGCATAGAACACATAGAAATTCCTCAAAAATGTTAATTTATTTACATCATTCTTGCATTAAAACTCTTTAGTTTCATTATTATGAGAGTTTCATTACTATAATATAATTAGATTGCTGAAAAAAGAAGTCTGGGTAGATGGGCTTTCTCAATGTTCATGTATTCATAACTAATTCAGTTACAAAGAATGATCTTTCTAAAACACAGAACTTATTTCTGGCTCTTCTACCTAACGCTCATCAAAGGCTCCCTATGACCTACTAAATAAAGCCCAAATCCATTAGGCTGGTATTCCAGACCTTGCAACTCTCTGCCCTTACCTCCTCCTCCCTTTGCTCCATCTGTGCTCCCCTGAATGACGTTCTTCCTTGGATTCAGCGTGCTGTTTCATGCTTCTCTGCTCCCTTAGTCAGCAAGCTCCTTCCCATGACTTTTCACTTGCCAGACTATAATTCTTTCTGTCCTCAAGGCTCTCCTCTTCAGAGAAGCTTCTTTTGATCCGTCTCTTTTCCCAAACACAAGTCATCACTGCCTCCTTTGTCTTGCCCCTGTCCTTAGCACATCCATTGGCTGAGGCACGTTCTACGACCTCTTCTAGACTGTGAGCTCCTGAAGGTTGGGATCAGCATCTTCAACTTTGGTATCTGGAGCCCGGCACAGTACCTGGCATAGAGCAGCTGTGGACTGACCTTAATTGACTGTAACAACTCAATGTGCTTAGCGTTTTCCTAGAGGTATGCATGAAAGGTTCTGGTAGTTCAGGGGAGAAAAGCTCTCAGCTCCTGAGCATACCAACTATGGGGAAGTTCCTTAAGTTCTGGGATCTTCAGTCCTTTATCTATAGAGATGACAAAATAATAAATAGTACCTACTTAATAGACCTGTTGTGCAGATTAAATGTAAATCTTTAATGCATGTGAAGCACATGTCTGACATGAAGTATCTAGAAAACTGTTGGCTAGTATAGCTATTATTTTTCATTAAAAATAAAAATTATAAGAGGTGAACTGATTTAAACAGTGTCACAAGGTTAATAGGTCATCAGATGCCAAGTTGGGTACTCGTTCCACTCTATCATAGCTTCTTCTTGATTCACGTGTCTCTCAGTGACCTACCACAGGAGCCCTAACATTTCCATCCCCCGGGGAAAAGATTTCTTTCCACAAAGGGGTTAACCAGCCATGCATCATCACTTGTTAATACATCACAGCTGTGTTGTCGGATGGGTTACGTTGTGCTGTCAGGATGGGTCCTTTGCAGAGCAAGAGCTAGCTTGTCAGTCCTGGCTGCGGTTGAGATATAAAGAGTAGGTTCAGACCCCTGGGGATCCCCCCCAACAGAGGCTGGCTTGGGTGAAGTCTGCGGTGGATGGGAAGGAGGAAGACTTCCCAGTCTTACCTATAAAATTGGGAGAAGAATGGCTGTTTTACAGTCCCGTTGTGAGGATAATATGAGATAACTATAATAGGTATCATTTATTAAGCAAATACCGTCTACATGTATTACCTCAGTCCTCCCGATGACAACATGAACTGGTTCTAGGATTATCCCTATTTTACAGAGGAGGAAACTGAGGCCCAGAGAGGTTATTTGTTGGCCAGTCACTAGGTGGCAGAATCAGAATTTGAGCTCTACTTCTGTGCACTGAGATAGTATATGGGAAATGCCTGACCTGAGTGGGATTTATCCCAAACTTTCCCTTTCAAAGAATGGAGTCTTCTTTGTTTTCATAATTTTTTAGCTATTTCCTGAGAAAGAGTATCTGAAATTCTATAAGCTCTCAACCTACCTCTGTCTGTGAGCCTCACTGTTGTGAGTGCTTGTAAGAAATGAGCTGCCTTCTTTCCTAGACAGTGGGGTCTTGGAAGTGCAAGGAGAAAGAAGGTGAGGCAGGCAAGGCAGGCACAGACCACAGGGGATGGGTAGGTAGCAGGGAGGGGGGCATGTTAACCCTCTTGCTGGCTGACCCCCCTCCTTAACACAGGATAGGCTCCTACCAAGGGGTTCAGCTAAAGCCCAGAAAGCTTCACTGAGTTTTGCTGACTTCCTGAAGCTTAATTTATAGCCAGCCAGTGAGTGGAGCTAAAGCTTCATGAGCTTGCTGCTTGTCCAGCTGACCTGCTGGGGAATTCCTGCCTGAGCCTTTCCCCTCTGTGTGTGTCTGCCAAACAGTCCCACTGAAGAGCTTATCTCAGCCTGGCAGAGCAGAGGGTCACACTGCCCACCCCTCCCTCAACTTGTTCTCCTTTCTTAGCCATGGCCCTTCACATTCTCGGGGCTAAATCCATGCAGCATCAGCTGGGTGCTTATTAAACTCCCTACACTGGAGAGAAATGGAGCTGAAGAGATCCTTTTTCTTATTCTTGGTGCAAAGAATGAGCACACACAGGCATTTTAACTCCGTAAGCCAGGCAGTTTGTTTAAACCAAGAGTTGCAAACTCAAATGCTTGCAGGACCCGATGGGGAACATTATGGAAAGAGGCAAGCTAGGTGAAGACAGTAGAGACTGGTGGGGATTATGGCAGACTGGAAAGCTCTTGTGCTTTCTCAGAAATGGGCAGTGGCTCTCCAGCTCCAGTCTTTGCAGCCTGCGGGGAATGCAAATTGAGGGTTTCCTGATCCTCTGACATTTCAGGAGACAGTGTAGAGCTGGATTTTGTGTGAACTTTCTTAATTTTTAAAACATTGTTTGGGACATACAAAATACCTCTTGATTTGTGTATAGGTTGCCATTTGAGAATGCTGTTTGAAGTTGTGAGGTGAAGTCTCCACTCAGGCTACTTTTTCTTCCCTTTTCCCTATCACTTGGCCCTGTTTGATTTCAGCAGAAGTGGTTGTCAGTCAGGAACCTTATTGGTCTGGGGAAGAAGCTATTTGGGAAAACCTGAGCACAACAGGTTTCGTTTTGCCCATTAACTCATTCACTTATTCAACAACCACCAACTATTTTAGACACCATACTCTGGGGGGGCAGGAGTGAACTGGTATAGCTCTCAAGGAGCTCATGGTCTCAGAGGAGAGGTGAGCAAGATGGCTGCTCTTACTGGTTCAGAGTGGTCAAGGCTTTGATGGCTGCCTGAAAGACCCATAGGAACATGAATGAGAGAATTCTTAGCTCCACCAAAGGGAATCAGGAAAGGATTTTTGGAAGATATGGGAGGTGTGAGGGGGAGGACTGAAGGGGAGGAAGGCGATGGATTTGAGTGAGTGGAGAAAGTAGGTAACAGGGGTTGGGAGGGCCTTCCAAATAGGGGGAACAGGGTGAGCTTGGTTTTAATCGTGTGGTAGAGCATGTTGTGTTTAAGAAATGTCAAGTCATCTTTGTGAGGTGCTGGTCTGGATTAGCTATGGAAGATGCTGGGGGAGTTGTCTGGAGTTAGGTTGGGAATGGCCCGATGAGCTATCCTTATTCTATCTGATAAACTCTGCAGAGCTACTGAAGTTGTATAAACCAGGGGAGTCCCATGGTCACATGTGTTTTAGAAAGAGCATTCTCCCTCACCATAGAGACCGTGGACTCCAAGAAACAAATTGAGGATTTTAGAGAGGAGGAGTGTGGGGGAATGGGTTAGCCAGGTGTTAGGTATTAAGGAGGTCATGTATTGCTTGGAGTTCTGGGTGTTACACATAAATAATGAATCTTTGAACACTACGTCAAAAACTAATGACATACTATATGGTGACTACCATAGCATAATAAAAGATAATAATAAAAAAAGGAAAGATCGTCATTATAGAGAAGCATGATTTGGAATGCCAGGCTGTCGGTGGGGGGGAGGTTATAGGGAATCATGGGATAGGGTAGAGAGCAGACAAGGAAGAAGGTCAACAAGCTAGGATAGGGTTCTCAATCCTAGGTAGACCACCTATGGCTAAACCTATCTCAGGCTAAGTAGATCAGAATTTCTGGGTTTGGGGTCCCAGCCTTGGGATTAAAAGTTTGCTGAGTAGTTGGGAATCACTGGCAAGGAGACCATTGCCTCGTGGAGGCAAGTCTCAGAGAGAAGGCAGACATTGCTGGGGAATCCTTGTATCTCAGGGCTGGGGAGACTGTGCCCCTTATCCTGTCCAACAGCTCTGTGTCGCAGATGAGCCCCTGAGACCCTGAAGGAATATTTGCCGCTACATCAGGTAAGGAATATTCAAAAAATTTTGATTATTACCTTGTGTTGGAAGGAGTCTGGGGTTTGAAGCTAAATGATTCTGGTTTTGAATCCTGCCTGGGGTAATCATTGGCTATATGCCGGACAAGTCGTTTGACCTCTCTCAATTGCATTTCCTCATATTTAAAATGGAATTAATAATACCTGTCCTTGAAAGTTGTGGTGGGGATTAATATTTGTAAAACGTCTAGCACTGTGCTAGGTAAATGATCAGTAAATGCTACTACTGCCCTGATGATTATAGTTACAAGGAACCAACTCCATGGTCAGTTGTGGTTTCTGGACTGCTCTATAAAGAGGACTCCAATGATATGATGGTCAGTTGCAGGGGCAAGGGGGCGGTTGTCAAAAAGGATTCTTTATTATGAAACCTTTATTATGAGCAGAGAGGAGATGGAAAGAGCAGGTTAGATGAACATCTCTTCCCTAACTGATCCCCTACTCTTAATTTTTAAAAGCATGTACTATTAGGTATTGGTCTTTTTTTAATGTTATGTTTGTCACCATACAGTACGTCACTAGTTATTGATGTAGTGTTCCACAATTCATTATTTACGCACCACACCCAGTGCTCCATGCAATACATGCCCTCCTTAATACCCATCACCGGGCTCACCCATTCCCCTACTCTGCTCCCCTCTGAAACCCTCAGTTTGTTTCCCAGAGTCCATAGTCTCTCATGGTTCATCTCCCCTCTGATTTCTATGCTGCCTCCTCATGCAGAACTGTTTCTGTTTTTCAAAAAGTAAGTTTAAGACTCTTAGAAGTTCCAAAAATGGTAGAGATTTTCTGTGTTAACTGTCACCAAGCTTCACCCAGTAATAACAATGTCTTACATAACCATAGTTGTGTTGTTTTTTTACAGAGCTGCACTCCTACTGCTGTTGTTTCCCACCCCTCTTGCTTAATGTAGTAGTCGATATTCTTCCCTTTATCATTCTTTCATGGTAAATATGCATTCAGTGTCTTGTTATCCCACACTCTGGACAGTTTCCTCACTGTTGGACATCTGATAGTATTCCAACCAATTGCATGGGTGGTTTCAGCTGTTTTCCTGTAGTCGTGCTGTGAGCATCTTTGAGTATAAGGCTTTTGCCATATTCGGGATTATTTCATTAAGATAGATTACCAAAGGTGGAATTGCTGGGTTAGAGAATCTGAATGGGTGAAAGATTTTTGACACCTCTTTATGGCATTTGCTGAAAGAGAGCTGCCTGAAATGAGCTGGAGAGGGGGGGTGCTCCAGAAGTTGAGAGTGGGACCCCAAAGGTGACCTTGAGTGGAAATGACTCAGAGAGCCCTGACAAGTGCCTTGGAGCTGATGCTGAGCACGAGCTAGAGCAGCAGAAGCCTACTGAGACTCAATCACATAGCACCCTGTCTACTTCCGACTCAGAAGCCCTGGGCCCCTGGGGTGCTTTGCAGTTCCTGATGTGGCTGCCTGCTCAGGACCACTGCTGAGACTTGCCTCTAATCTGCTGTGCCCAAGCTCTGGGCTCTTTTTTCCTTCCCCTTTTCAGGCCATTTCACTGAAATCTGAGTAAATGATTGATCACTTTAAAACAAGGAACAAATGGACTTGCTGGGCAATCAGACCTCCTTCCAGCCAGTGAGCATTTGTGCACCCAGTGGTGGGTGCAATGTCATCAGCATATGATGGTTGGAATTTGCTGTGCTGTGACAGGCAGAACAGTTCCAGTGGTTTGTCCGGGCTGCAGTTAAAGGCCGAACAGGAGCATTCTCAGAGTAGGGATTGGATGTTTAGTCTCTTAGCAAGGGCTAAGAGTTCTCATGCAGCAGGTGGGGCCACAGAGGGCAAGTGCTGAGGTCGGGGAAGGAGAGTACAAAGTGAATTGGTAGCTAATTCCTCAACATAGGCTAGAACCTAGAACTTCCTTGTTTTCCATACTGAAAGTAAGGAGTCTTTCACTGATGAATAGAAATGACCTGTAAATGGTTACCAGCACCATGGCATTTGTTTAACACCTACTATGTACCAGGCATTGTGATAGGTGTTTTACACACATTAGCTCATTTAATTCTACATCAGTGTTCCTTTCTGTTTCGGGGATGAACTCCTGAGGGTCAGAGGGCATTACAGCTAAGAGGTGTTACGGTTTGAATTCAGGTCTCAGTCTTCTTGTTCTTGTTGCCCTAAGTTTGCTATTGCCCACGATAGGCAGATCATTCATTACATGAGTGCCCTTAAAATCCAGCGTTGTTTTCCATTAATAGCTGCTTCTTACCAAAAATCTGTGCTCCTTTCCTTCTTGAGCTCCATGATATTTCCCAGCCTTCCTTGGGGGCAGGTGTGGTCCTGTGATTGAATTCTGTTCAGTGGAGGACTAGCAGACATGATAGGCATCTCTTCTGGGTACTCTTCTCCTATGGAACAGAGATTTTCCTTAGGGTCACAGAACCCACATGTATATAGTTTCTATTAGAGTGTCTCCCTGAATGACTTTGTTGAGCAGGACCTTAGTCTCCATCCTTATTCATAACCTCTCCACTTGCCCATATGGGTATATAAATAGCATGTAAACTTTTTGTGGTTAGTTACCAGACATTTTTTGGATCTGTTTTTACAGATATCAGGCTACCCAGATAAAACACCAACTTTATTATTTTTAAAATTCTGGAGAACCTAGCAGGGCTCTTCCAGGTAAGGATTGGGAGTAGGTCAGAGGAATTTACAGATGGAGCAAGGACTGCTTGAGGTTGGTATCCTCTGGGTTTGCTTAATGAAGGTTCCAGGGCGCTGCAAGACTAATGAACTCAAAGTTACAGAGAAAGCAGATGAAAGTCCTGTCCCTTTGTTCAGAGATCAGCCCATTTTTTTCCTCATATAAGAAGGTGTTCCTAGGAATAGTAACAGATTTCTATTCCCATTTAGTGAATCACCAACTTTATTTGGTGGTAGTTGGTCCTAACGTTATGTTAGATCATGATAATCACAAGATTCTACTTACCTTCCATCTAGAGGATCCCAGAACTTTCTTTGATTCCATGGCTCTTGAAGAACTATTTGGGGTATTGAAATGGAATCAGGAGGTATCTTTGTGAATTCTGAATTTGGTAGCTTTCTGAATTCTGTTGTTGGTCTGGAATCTGGTGGATGAAGAGGTCTACCCAGAGGAGGGGGTGGTTTTAATGAGCTGATGGGTTGGAATCATAAGGCTGGCCTTAGTGAAGACTTCCCTGTGAGGTAACTCAGGCTCCACTCAGGTGCCTGGCTGGAGTTCATTCTGCATACCTTTGAAGGCTCGCAGTTAGGGGACTCCAGCAACCTACTATAGGTGGGGGGAAATGGAAGAAAGACTATTTCTTCTTCTCTCTGTTTCTGCCTATCTTTTGGTGTTCAGGGTGGTGTTGGTGGTGTGATGATGGATGATGCAATAAAGAGTGGACCAGAGGCCATGCAATGGTAATTATATGGGAAAATATAATAATATATTTGAAGTAGATTGTGGAGGGCATAACAATAATCAAATAATTAATTTATTTCAGTTTTTAATGTCCATTGTTATAACATATCTAGATTTTCCAAGAATTTGCTCAAGTGTCATTATTACTACTCAGTATTTCCTGACAGCATCAGGGCTGGGGAGACTGTGGCCCTTAACCTGTCCAACAGCTCAATACCTGGTGATGGGTATTAAGGAGGGTAGGTATTGCGTGGAGTGCTGGGTGTTATATGCAAAGCATGAATCATGGAACACTACATCAAAAACTAATGATGACTAAAACTATGGTGACTAAGATAACATAATAATAAAAATAATCATAAGAATAATAGCTAATATAAATGCTTTAAAAAATTAAATGTAGGGGTTGCATGGGTGGCTCAGTGGATTAAGCTGCTGCCTTCGGCTTGGGTCATGGTCTCAGGGTCCTGGTATCGAGGCCCGCATCTGACTCAGCATCCCTGCTGAGCGGAGATACTGCTTCCCCCTCTCTCTCTGTCGGACTCTCTGCCTCCTTGTGATCTCTCTCTCTGTCAAATAAATAAATAAAATCTTTTAAAAAAAATTAAATGTAGGGGATCAGTTAGAGACTATTTCTAACCTATTTCCATGTCATCCCTCACAGGCAGTTGGTTGTATCCTCATGTAAATCGATCTGTTATAACACATGGCAAATTAATTGATTATTCAATTAATTTGTTGACTCACCAGAAGTTTATTGAACACCTACTCTGTCAGGCATTGCAGAGCACATCGGGGATCCAACAATGATTTCTATGTGGGTGACTCAGAGGTTGGCTGGGGAGACCGGAAGTGAGTCAGCACTTCTAGGGTAGTGTGATGACTTATGTTTGCGAAGGTGGATTGAGGGTTGGTAGGACAAGAGTCCAAATCACACCGCAGGTGGTGCCCGGGAATCCTCCTGGCAGTGACACCAGCATTAGTTGAAATAAGCACCATAGGAGAACTGGGAGATGGCTGGGCAGAGGAGTAGCTGTTCAAGGCAGGGGGGAATAGCTAAGACACGGAGGTGGGAAGGAGCACGATGCTTTTCAAAAATGATTAAGTAACTTTTTGGGAGATGAGTATGGGGGAGATGTAAGCAACACTTTGGAATTACTCGGTTGTTGTGTCTGTCTCTTCTGCTACTTTCAGAGTTCAGGGATCATGCTTTGTATATCTTTATAACCAGGTATCTGGAACATCAAGGGCGTCAGTAAGTTTTTGCTGAGTTAAAGAGAGCTGGCTAATGTTGAGTCACTCACATCTGCTGGTCTGTTGTTCAGCCCTATAGGCGCTCAAAACAAGAGGGTCATGGATCCCTCTAGCTATGAAACAGCTGGAGGCTTCTTTGCAAATGACAGAAAAGGAGTATTAAATATTTAATGCTTTAAAGTTAAATATTATTATAAAAGTAATTTAATATAAATGGCTTTCAGCAAATCCTTATCCATATTTCATGACTACAGTGGGCATCTGGGTCTAATGTTTGTGAGCAATTAATTTTAATGGTTATGTACTCTCAATTTCCCTCTATTTTTCTCCTTAGTGGAACCCCAGGTCTATCAGGAAAGTGAAGAGCTGGACACATTGGATGTCACTGTGGACAGAAAGAGACACAGAGCTGTGAGTTGAGGTCTCCAAATGACAAGTTAATAGGCATTTGGGAGTTGCTAAGTGGTGTATAAGTTGTGATGCTATAAAACCCTGAAGTATAATGTTGACTTGTGACACAATGTCTTTATTCTCCTACTGAATAGTTCCACAGAGTTAGGCGTCTCCTCCTCTGTGATTCCACAATAATTTCATTCTATTCCCTAAGAGCAATAATAATTGTGAGGATGACTCTCATTTGCTGTGTACCTACTATGTACCAGAAGCCACAGTGAGACTATTTCTATTCAATAACGCGAACCATGGAAAATTGGCATTTTATTATTAAAAAAACTGAGGGTAGAAGAATGAAGTTGCTCCGGTTCATGTAGTATATTGTTTTTTGTCTCTCTGGAGTGTGAGTTCTGCGTCAGTAGGGATCTCATGATATTCTCTCCTGTAGTGAAGGGGATAAGAGTACTCAATTAATGTTTGTTGAATGAATACATGAATGAAAACCAGAGTCCGTATTGTAAAATTATTAAGATATTGGACACTTGCCATCTCACAAAGATTCTAATGGAAGGCCCTTCTGAGGTGGCAGAAATGGTTGATTTTCTCTCATGCAAAGGTCCCCCAAATGGCATATATTCTTTGGGTACTTTGTAGGAGTTAGGAGTACAAAAGTGAGCCCTGTATCTTCCTCTCCTATAGCCTTTAGCACGGAAGCTTCCATTTTGGCCACAAGGTGGAGGAGAGCTGTAGAATTACATGATTTTCTAACACTTGCTTTCTATGTTGTGGGAAAATAACTCTTCTTTGGTATTCTACATCTGTAACTTCTTTGCCTTGGATAAATATATCATAGATTGATGCATAACATATGCAAAGTTATGCAAATATAGTCAGTCCTTCCAAATTAGTCACTGGGGTCACACAGACAACATGCCCTTTATAGTTTTCCACTGAGTGCCCCTGGTCTCTTGATAGGAGAGATCAGTGGGGGGTCAGTGTAGCTCTTGGGGGTGGGGAAGGGATTGGCTGAATACCAGAACACAGTTAAAATTTCCAAATTATGTGTCATGTCCCAGGGGAGGTCATACTGTTCAATTCAATGGACATTGACTGCTTGTTTTGGGCTAAGCTCTATGCTAGGTGCTGGGGATTCTGGGCCAAGATTTGAAGCATTCCATGGTGAAATGGCTGTGGCAGATAGAGATCCTTTTTTTTTTTTTTTTTCCAAATTTAAAGATTTTATTATTTACTCATGAGAGACAGAGAGAGAGGCAGAGGGAGAGGCAAGCTCCCCTATGAGCGGGGAACCTGATGCAGGACTCGATCCTGGGATCCAGGGGTCATGACCTGAGCTGAAGGCAGACGCTTAACCATCTAAGCCACCCGAGTGCCCCTAGAGATACTTTCGAGAACTAATGATTCTTAGAGGAGAAAAAATGGGGGAGGGGAGGTGTGAGGTGGGCACAAAATTTTACAGAGTGGGACCTGGGCTTCAGAGAGGTTAAATAACTCACCGTAAGTCACACATAGGAAGGGGCAGGGCTGGGATGGAAACCTTGGTTTCTGTAAAGGCCAGTGTTAATGCTTAGTGATGAAGAGCGTAGGCTGTGGAATCATAAGACCTGGGTGTGGACCCTGACCTCTTTCTTATTAGCTGTGTGGCCTTGGGCAGGTTACAGAACTTTTTTTTAAGCCAGAGTTTTCTCAGTCTCTCTCTCTCTCTTTTTTTTTTTTTTTTAAGATTTTATTTATTTATTTGATAGACAGAGATCACAAGTAGGCAGAGAGGCAGGCAGAGAGAGAGAGGAGGAAGCAGGCTCCCCGCTGAGCAGAGATCCTGATGTGGGGCTCGATCCCAGGACCCTGAGATCATGACCTGAGCTGAAGGCAGAGGCTTAACCCACTGAGCCACCCAGGCACCCCTTTCTCAGCCTCTCTTGATGTTGCTACTTTGGAAGGTAGTAATGAGGTTGAATAAAGAAACATAGGCACGGTACTGATCACCTTACTGGGCATCCCAGTACCGAATCAGTGGTAGCCGTTAGAGTCAGTTTGCGTCCCTTTATCAAAGCCCAGTAAAGAAGCAAAGACTGAGAAGCAGGAGTTTCCACGGGGTCCTAAATAAGGTCATCCATGGTAGATAGAACAGTTAGCTTAGGGTCCATGATTCTCAATTCATTAGGATTATCTGGGGAGATTTAAAAGCATGATGATCTTTGAACCCAGAGATTCTTATCTTTGTACTATTATTTTTTTAAGGCTATTGATGAATCTGACTGTGCAACTAGGTTGAGAATCACTAGATTGGACAATCCTAGGAAGAAGATGGTTTGATGACGAGCCACCGTCCACCTCCAGCTCTGTCTCTGCAACTGGGTTCCAGCCAAGGGGACACCAGTGGTTTATTTAGGTAATATTGGTCCCTTGAGAGTGCTGATAGTGGATTCAGCATGCTAACTCACCCAGAAGCCATGCACTCTGCCCTAAAGGGACATGATCAAGGTGGCATTGCTGAGGTCAGGCCCCCCCAGTGAGGCATGGCCATGAGAAATGGCACGAGTAACAGTCCAGAGGGGAAGCAGAGTAGTCATACCCGTAGGACCTGAAGTGCATGTTTATAAACCCAGCTTCTTAGAGCTCTCCTCAGCCTGCTCCATCATGGTAAATTTTTTTTTTAAGATTTTATTTATGCATTTGTCAGAGGGAGAGGGAACACAAGCAGGGGGAGCAGCAGGCAGAGGGAGAAACAGACTCCCTGCTGAGCAGAGAGCCCGATGTTAGACTCGATCCTAGGACCCTGGAATCATGACCTGAGCCAAAGGCAGACGCTTAAAAAACTGAGCCACCCAGACCACCCCCCGCCCCCGCCAATGGGGTAAATTTCTAATTTACCCCAGAGGTGCAATTCCTGGTCAATACATCTTGGCATGCTAATGTGGCCTTGTCAGTAGGATACATGTTTTGTTACCATAATAAACACAGATTTGCAAATGCTTTATTAACATACTGAATAAAAATATATATCAGAATGAGATGAGGTTACCTCCCTTTTCTTTGCCTGTGCGGCCAGTGGTCTTTCCCTTCTGTTCTGGCTCTCCTTCCTTTCTCCACTCAGCAGCCAGAGTGATTTTCTTAACATGCAAATCAGATGCTGTCAGTCTCCTGTTTCAATCTGCTGGTGCCTTTCTATGGTACTAAAAATAAACTGCAAATCCCTTTGCCCGCCCTCAAGACCCTTCGTTAAATGAATGCACCTGTCCACAGACATCTCCTTACCTCCCCCTGGACCTCCCCTCTCGAGCTCCAGAAAGTGTGGAAAAACTGTGTGTTTCTGTTCCCACTGCCTACAATTCCTTTATCCTGGCTCTTTACATGAAAGGATGCCTAACGCTACCTTATGAGAGAGGCCTTCCCGGTCCACCTGAGCTGGAATAACCTCCCACACTTACTGTCCCCACTGGTTGCCTCCGTAGCAATGATCACTGTCACAAATGGTTAAATTTTACTTTTTATTTGTATATCAATGTACAACAGCCATTCTCCCTAATATAATGGTACTGCCAAAAGGCTAGGCCCTTGTCTGACTTCCGATTTTACTGCCAGCATTTAGCACAGGACCTGACGTATTGTAACCATTCAGTAAATGTTTGTTGAAGGAAAGAATGAATAGTTTGATAACTCTTACACACTGAAATACTTCTAGAGAGGGAAAGAAAGGGTGGAATGGTAACTGGCTTGCTTTAAGTGGGACATCAACTAAGTAAGCCTATGGGAATACACAGTTACATTTAGTCAGCAAATGAATGTTGAGTTATTACGCTGGATGCTCTTTTAGGCACTGAAGATACAGTTAAAAGTAAGGCACCAAGTTCTCTGCTCTTATGAAGCTTATAGCAAATACTAGCAAACAAATAAACAAGATTATTCCAGCAAGTAATGAGTTCTATGGAGAAATCATTCATAACAGGATGATGTGGTCAAGAATATGGGGGTGGGTGCCTGTGGTGAGAGAGTGGTCAGAGAAGGCTTCCCTTAGTAGCAGCCACAGATAGGGGACCCCAGAGAAAATCCTTCTTAAACTGAGGTCATGTATCTTATATGTATGAAAGAAAAAACTTTCAAAGTCACTGCACTAGGAGATACTACTCAAGTTTTAATTAGAATCCACTTAAGTCAGATGCTAGTTTGTTCCCTAATAGTGATTAGGACTGTCTTGGGTAATTAACAGCTCTTAGATTTGGAGGGGAAAATAACTTAATTATCTGCCTGACCTTGATTTTGTGAGTGCTGAGTCAAAAGGAGTGAAAGGGTCCAGGAGCTAGCTGGGTCATGGGGCCAGATGTAGATTGAGCTCCATCTGGCTACAAAATAATCCACTGGGCAAATGTGGGGGATAGATTGTCTGAAGGGAGGTGACTCTGAGGGCTGGCATTCGTGGCCTCTAGCTCTTCCATACTAGCTGTCATGGTCCAGAGAGCTATTCCCACACCGTTGCTGGTATGGCCTAGACTAAGAAGTCTGTGTCCCACCCACTGGCTTTGCATGGCCTTACCCATACCCACTTTTCTAAAGATAGAATAGAAGGCTCACCATAGCTGACTTCCTTACACTTTCGCTTCCCTGGCTAAGGGATCAGTCTGAAGCTAAGAAGTCCCCTTCTAAAAAGAAAGACAAACTTTTCACACCCCTCATTTCCTCTTTCTTATCCTAGCAGTGTCTCTAAGCAGCAGTCAGTCAGACTCTGGAAAGTTGTGGTTAGAAGAGACTGGCTTTTTTTTTTTTTTTTTTTTCCTTTCAAAGTGCTGTGTGTTCTTTAATTTTATTTTCCAGTCCACATCCTTCTCGCCTCCCGGCACACCCCCCCTTCCCTTTCTCTTCCATTCAAGTCAGCTTTGGATTAGAGTTTCAGATCAACTTTCAGTTCTCTTTTAGCAGATTTTTAATTATCCCAAAGCCGCACGGAGAGGAGGCTGGTTCAGAGGCTCTAGGCGGCTTTGGTCACATCTGCAGATCACGTAGGTATCATCTCTATGGCAACTGACCCATGTTGTGTAGAAGCAAATAAAGCTCAGAACCAAAGGTTAATTGCTATTTCATTTCTGCTTTTTTCCCCCCTTGCAATTCCAGCATTATGGATGGAGGTTCTAATTAGAATCAAATTATCAGCAGATTGAACATCTTCTTTGTGATTTTGGTGGCTGAAAAATTACTCTGGCTGGCTAGAAAAGGGAAAGTGATAGATGGTTTCTCTTGGCCTCAGGGTCTTCTTTCCCACCTCTGGGGAGGACAGACAGCTTAGATGGTCTGGCCAAATGGTCTGGATCTTTTTTCTTTCTTCTTAGTCGTCGTCTTTTTTTTTTTTTTTTTTTTTTTTTTTAGAGTGGGGAGAGTGAGAGTGAGAGTGCAAGTAGTCTAGATCTCTGTAGCACCAAGGAGCAGGCTCCTTTCTCATTTTCACTCTATATTGACGTTAATAATCTTACTGACAGTGCCGACCACTTACTGGATTTTCTTGTTGCCAGACACTCTGCTAAGGTGCACACACACACACACGATCTCATTTAAACTGTAAAGTGATGCCATAAGTTAGAGATTCCTAACCCCATTTTACAGACGAAGAAGCAAACCTCAGGGATATTAAATAACATTCCCATGGTCACATAATGAGAAAGTTGCAGAGCTGCATTTTGAACCCAACTTACCTGATGCTAAGGCTCTTAACTGTTAGATCCCAAAATATGCTCTGTGAGGCTCCAACTTGATTAGAGCACATCAGATGTCCTCTGGGATTTGGCTAAACTCAATCTCTTTCCATTAGTGTTCCTGAAATAGTAATTATAGAAGAAGGGTATCTTTCATGGTCCATATTAAATCTTACATATAGTTTCTCTGATTCCCTAGAATGATAAATATCAATGCGAGGTCTTTACTCACCTTCCTCAAATATAATATGTTGTGATCATTTCTTGCCTCTGCTCAAGTTTTCCTTCTTCCTGGAATTCCTTCTCCTTTTCTGTAATCTACTATTTGTGCTGTTCGTTCTTCCAAGTCCATTGGAAAACACAATGACCTTTATGAAGTGTATTTTCTTTTATAACCATGGCTTACATTTTTTTCTTTTGTCATAAACTCCTATAACCATTCATTTTCTGAACTGTTGTCGTAGTGGTTAACAATTTGGATTCCAACTCAGATTTCCTGGATTTGAACCACAGCTTCACTCTTTCATACTTCAGTGTCCTGGGCCAGCGACTTCTCGGTTTCCTTACCTGTAACAGGGGGCCATCATAGATCCTCTACCTTAATGGGTTCTCTTGAGGCTTAAATGAGATTCTTGATGTAAAACACTTAGGAGAATGCAGTGTTTATAGTAAGTACTACATATGTGGTTTGCTGTTACGTCCTGTCTTGCTCATTAATTGTTGTCTTTTGTGTTATCCAGGACAGAAGTTCAACTCAAACACATCTAAGCATAACAAGGGAATTTATTGGCCTATTAACTGGGAGGTCCAATGATATACCTAATGTGGGCATCACTTGATCTAGGGACTAATAGGTGACCCTCAGCAGTGTGCTTTCTCTGTGCGGGCTTGATTCCCAGGCAAGTGGCCCCTCCAACATTGGATTTACAACCTCCCCTGCCAGCAGTCAGGCAGCACCTCTTTCCTATAAGCTCCAGAAAAATTTTGAGGTAGCTTTCATTGGCCCAACTCAGATCACATGTCTAGTAGTGAACCAAAGCTGGTAGCCAGGGAGATTCTCACTGTATAGACAGACCCTCAAAACAGAGGATAGAGTTAGCCCTGGTCAAAGCATGAGGCCAGGAGGTTCCCCAAAGAGAAATCAGGGCATATGTCTATCTCTGTGTCTGTCAACCCATTTTTATAGTAAGCTCTTTTTTCGAGAATAACACTGGACCCCTCTTTCACGCTTAACATGGGAGAAAAGCTCAAAAACAACTTCCCGGTTGATGGACTTATATGTGGTATCTGCCCTTAAGAGTAGGAAGTAAACTTCCAGTGTCATAGCCTGGAAACATAGATACATTCAAAGTGGCCTTGTAAAGCTGGCACTTGGGGGTAGAAGATGGGGGAAGGCAGGGAAGAAGACTAGGATGGATGGGGTGGGAGGAGCCTTCACCTATATGTGTAATACTTAAGAGTGTTATTTCTTTTTTCTTTTTAAACAATTTTATTTATTTATTTGAGAGAGCGTGCATGAGTCGGGGGGAAGGGCAGAGGGAAAAGCAGACTCCCTGCTGAGCAAGGAGTCCCACACAAGGCTCAATCCCAGGACCCTGAGACCCTGAGACCATGACCTGAACCACCCAGTTGCCCCTGTGGCATTTTATTACTTAACAGAATGATACAAAGCAAATGTCAGAAAGATGTTCATATTGGTTAAATCTGGGAGATGGGAACTAGGGTGTTATGATGGTCTTTGCCTTTTCTGCATATTTGATTTATTTCACTTAAAAACAACAAAACAAAGCAAAAAATAGTGACTCCTTAGCAAGGCAGCACTTTTCCTCCGAGTCTCTGCAATCATAGAATCCTTGGTGGTTTTCTGGCTAATGTCATTTATGGAAGTCAACCCCTTTTCCCCTCTCTTCTGATATAAAATGTAAAGTTCGGAGTTATCTTAAAGGAAAGTTCAACAGTCAGTGGATATGGTAGAAAGAGCTTTACCTGAAACCAATCATGAGAAATAAAAAAGTCAAGATTTACAATAATCATAGTAATAAGGTCCACCTCTTCTTGAGACATATTGCATTTAATCACACTTAATATATATGATCTCATTTAATTCTACCAACATCCCTTCGAGGTGGGCAGTACTCTTAGATTGGATATGTAGGTCGGATGCGGAGGCTCAGATTGGTTAAGTCACTTGTCCAAGGTAAAATCAGTGAAATTCATCGAATGGGTCTCAAGTTCAGATCTGTCTGATTCCAAGGCCCATCTTGCCCCTACTGCCAACTTCACCCTCCTATTTACTAGAAGTAGACATGGGCACCAAGAGACTTTGGCAACTGGTATTTCCTGCCCCAGAGAGCATCCTTAAGGACATGGAACTAAAGTCTGAATGCCTTTCTGGATGACTGTATTGCTTACTAGCTATATGACCTTGGGGAAATCCCTCAAACTCTTTGAGCCTCAGTTGTGTCTGAGTGAAATGGAGGGAAAGATAGCAAGTATTACTACATTGTTCTGAGGATTATGTGAGAATATGCATGTACAACGCTCAGTGCAGTGGTTGGCAAGTGTTTAACGAACGTTGATAATGTTTTTTCCCCCACTAAAAAAGGGAAGACCTCATCTGAGCCATTTTTTAAAAGATTTTATTTATTTATTTGACAGACAGTGATCACAAGTAAGCAGAGAGGCAGGCAGAGAGAGAGGAGGAAGCAGTCTCCCTGCTGAGCAGAGAGCCTCCCAGGACACTGGGATCATGACCTGAGCTGAAGGCAGAAGCTTTACCCACTGAGCCACCCAGGTGCCCCTTGTCTGAGCCATTTTAATCTCTTTCATCACACTAGTATCTCCCAGCACTCTTAAAACTTCATTTTTACCAAATATTCAACATATTTAAATTTTTACCAAATATTCAACATATTTAAATGGCTCTACAAGAGTTGTAATCAAAATGAGGATCCCCTTTCCCTGTCCTACTCCACCTTTGATATCTAAGAGTCAAACCAAAAGTGGTTCACCTCCTTATTTTTTTTAAGTGATACTTCTAATTTTGAGATGACTATGGATTCACACGTAGTTGTAATAAATAATACAGAGAGATCCCAGACTCCCTTCAGCCAGTTTGCCTCAACATTAACAGTAACTTCTTGTAGAGTTGTAGTAGATACTACAACCAGGATCATGACATTGAAACAGCCAAGAGATTCGACACTTCATTGCCACAAAGATCCTGCCTGCTGCCCTTTTGTGGCCACCCCTGCTTCTGTCCTGTCCCCAACCTCTCCTTAACCTCTGGTTAAGTTGTCTTGTTAAGAGTCTTTTGTCCATGCCTATAATTTTGTAATCTCAAGAATTTGTATAAATAGAATTACACAGTATGTAACCTTTGGAGATTGGCCCTTTTCAATCAGCATAATTATCTGAAGATGGTTGCATGGATCCTTTTGTTGCGTTTTTAACAGTACTTTGGTTAAATGTACCCACCCATTCTCAGCATTCTTATCTTACCACTTGGTTATGTCTCTACATGCGGCCCCTGCATTTATTTTAAGGGCCAATACCACTTCTCTTTATTCTCTCCCTTTTCTCTGTGAATGCCTGGTACTCATCTTCAGAGTGATGTAGTCCTCCATGCTTTCTTCCTGTCTTCTATCCTTTTATTGGCCATGACCCCATCAATTCAGATTATACTCTTAAAAAAATACAGAAAAGGAAATCTATAAATTTTCCTTCTACATAATTTCCCTCTGGTAGCGTTTTCATTGTTGAGTGCAGAAGTTCTTTTGCACATTTGTACAGACATTTGAAGAATCATAAATGATCTGAGTTAGTAAAAACTGAGAAAAGCCTTGGTGGAGCAAAAGCTATGACCCAGCCATTGGAAGCTAACTCTAGGTAGGCAGGGATGACAGGGCTGTGGTCCAGAGAGAATCTTCCAGTAGTTAATTTGTCTTTCTCCTTTTCCATTTGGGTTTTTACTGCATGTTTCTTTGGAATGCCCTCGTACGCATTTGGAAACTCCTACAGAGTTTCACAAAGCCAGTGGGAGCAGTGGAATCAATAAAAGAGACTGATATTCCCTACTGAAGATTCCAAGCATTTTATAGGAAAGGACTACTCTTTCCTATTTTTTTTTAATTGAAGTATATGACACACAATGTTACATCAGTTTTTTAAAAATTTATTTTTTTTATAGACATATAATATATTTTTATCCCCAGGGGTACAGGTCTGTGAATCACCAGGTTTACACACTTCACAGCACTCACCCCAGCACATACCCTCCCCAATGTCCATAACCCCACCCCCCTCTCCCAACCCCCCCCCAGCAACCCTCAGTTTGTTTTGTGAGATTAAGAGTCACTTATGATTTGTCTCCCTCCCAATCCCATCTTGTTTCATTTATGAGAAAGTAGAGATGCAATAAATGCTACATCAGTTTAATGGTACAGCATAGTGATTTGACAAGTCTGCACAGTACCCTATGCCCACCACAAGTGTAGCTACCATCTGTCACCTTACAATGCTATTACACTAACGTTGACTATCTTTCCTGTGTTATACCTTTCATCCCTGTGACTTCCTTAGTCCATAACTGGAAGCCTGTACCTCCTATTCCCCTTCACCCATTTTGCCTATTTCCCCAACCGCCACCTCTGGCAACCACCCGTTTTTTCTCTGTATTTATGGGTCTGTTTCTGCTCTTTTGTTTGTTTGTTTTGTTTTTTAGATTCCACAGATAAGTGAAATCGTATGCCATTTGTCTTTCTCTGTCTGACTTACTTCACTTAGCATAATACCCTGTAGGTCCATCTATGTTGCAAATGGCAAGATCTCATTCTTTTTTTTTTTTATAGCTGAGTAGTATTCCATTGTATATGTACAGCACATCTTTATCCATTTATGTACTGACAGACCTTTGGGTTGCTTGGGTATCCTGGCTATTACAAATAATGCTGCTTTGAACACAGTGGTGCATATATCCTTTTGATTAGTGTTTTCTTTTTCTTTGGGTAGATACCCAATATTGGAATTCCTGGATCATATGGTATTTATATTTTTAATTTTTTGAGGTCCCTCCATTCTGTTTTCCATAGTGGCTGCACCAATTTACATTCCCACCAAGAGTGCACAAGGGTTCTTTTTTCTCTGCATCCTTGCCAGCATTAACATGGTCTTTCCCATAGTAAGAACTCAGTAAATCCTTTCTTTGTTTGACATGTTGTTGATTCATGAAAATGTGAATTAACATGCTTTAGTTTTTTGAGTTTAGGTATATCTGGGGCTTTAAGAAGATGTTTTCCAGATTTTCTCCTTTCAATTTTTTTCTTTTTTAATCTCTGACATTTTACTAAAGGCTGTGGTTTACCCCATCCTTTCCATTCCTATAGAAGAGAGGACTGGGACTCAGAAAGCCTTTTTTGAATCTCGGATTCATCATTTACTAACTGACAAATGTTAAGTCAATTAATCTCTTTAAAATGACACTAGTGATTCTCAGGCTGCTAGGGCATCCTAGAGGTCACTCTTCCCAGAAATTTTTCCGATACAAAATAAAATACTGTCATTGGCTATTGTGAGGAGGTACAGGGAATAAAATAGAACTCTTCCTGGGTGTATATATAGAGGCATATATTCCAAAAACATGGGCACTGATGTTATTCTTCATTACATGGATTTTAGGGCCCTTATTAACAGATCTTTAATATCTTATACTTTAATTATCTCACAAAAGTTTGCCATATATTTTCCTGTTTCATAAGGCAGAATCTCTTCATGTAATTTGTTGCAATTAAAAATTCTTTTGGCTTTCCTGTGGAGCTCTGGGGATATCCCTTTTTCTTGGAGATTTCAGTGGAGTGATTTAATCTATATTCAAGCAAAATTAGAGATTCAATTACACGATAACCTTTAAAAGGATAATTATGTTCCTTAATGCCTTTAGATTTGTTGTCAGAGCTGATTTCTGAACATTCCTTTTCAGCTTGGGCTCTGACTGTACACCCTAGGTCAGTAATGATTCTTTCCTTGTGATATGTGGTTTTCATAATATATAAGACACAGTTGATGCCCTCAGGAAGGCAGGGGACATCAAGATGCCTAAAACATTGACCGTTAATATAAATTCCTCAAGATGATGGATTGAGTAAGAACAAGTATAGGGAAAGGTGATGAAGAACAGTTGTTGCTGAAATGTCAAGCCAAGGAGAAATTCACTTGATAACTATCAGTTCTTGAAAATCACCGGGGAAAAGGACTAACCTTTCTGCAAACCCCATCATGTGCTATACACTGGGAAAAGTGCCTTATGTATATTATTTCATTTGCTCTTCACATTAGAACCGTTTTATAAATGAGGAATTGAAGGTCAGAGATACAGTAAGTATAAGATTACACTTGGAGGGGGCAAATTTGAACACATATCTCTGACTCCAAAGCTGATGATCTTTCAGTTGGACTTGCTGCCACACAGTAGAGGAAACAGGTTCACTAAGATGTGGGGTTGGATGAAGATGCTGATTCTAAAGGGGGTTCTGGAAAGATAGCAGCATAAACCTAACTCTTTTTTGTTCAGTATCAAACAAGTCCAATATATTTTCCTCTTCTGAGTCCTCTAGTTGGGGTCTGCAGATTCCAAAGTGGAAATGAGGCCATGGGTTCCATGAAGTCCCCATGGAGTGAACTAGTACAAGGTTTCTGCTGTGTGGGCTATGCAGATGTCTAGCTCCTAGTGACTGCCCGGAGGCAGGCATTATAAAATGGAGACACTGAGAAGAGCTTGGCCCAAAGGGATGTGTGGACTTCAGGAAGAAATCTGATGGCCCTCCATGTGTGTGTCAGGTCTCCAGGAGATCTGAGATGCCACAAAGTGGCCAAAAATGTGGGCTTAGTCATCCCTGCCCTTAAGCAACAGGGAGGCTTCTGCAGAAACCACTTGACTTCCTCTCCTTGGGGACTGCTCCCCACTAATATATTCCAACACCACCACCACTTGGGGCCCAGTTATCAAGAAGAATTACAACATGTTCAAACCAGAGATAGCAAGATCCAGCAGAGCACACAGAACACAGCCACAAATAAAGCTGCTGAAGGAGACATGACAATTTGGACAGAAATGTAAGTGCACTTAAAAAGATTCAAGTGCAATCTGAAAGGACTTTTTGGAGCAAAGCCCACGTTCTTTATCCACAGATGAGTTAAGGTAAAATGACTACTATTAAGACAGAAATAGCTAGCCTGGAAGAGCAAATGGAAGAAATTTCACTCTGAGCACTGAGCAAAAATGTAAAAAAGTGGAAAATAGAGGAAAAGTATGGAAGGTATAGAGGATAGAGCCAGGAAACCTCACCTGAGAATCATAGATTCTATAGATTAGTAGGCAGTCACACAGCAAACAAATAATAAAATATTTTCTTGAGATCAGGAGGGCCTGAGTTTATAGACTTAGAAGGCTTAACAGAATTGCAAAAGCATTGTTCAGAATTTAGGTGTGTGTGTGTGTGTGTGTGTGTGTCTTAGTCCATTTAGGCAGCTACAGGAGGATACCATGGACTGGGTGGCCTATAGCAATAGAAATTTATTTCTCACAATGCTGGAGACTGGGAGTTACAAGGTCAAAGCCCTGGCAGATTGGATGTGTGGTGAGCACCTCTTTTCTGGTTCATAGACAGCTGTCTTCATGCTGTGCCTTCACATGGTGAAAGGGGAGAATTCTTACCTCTTTAGCATCTTATAAGGGTTCTAGCCTCATGACCTAATTACTTTCCAGAAGCTCTACCTCCTAATACCATCACATCTCTATCTCTATGTGTATGTTATAATATGTTTATAAAGTGGGGGACTGCAAGGTTTAAGATAATGGTTTCCTCTTGTGAGTGAGGCAGTGGACAGGATGGAGAAGGAACACATGGATCTCTAAGTTATTTCGAGTTTTTCATTTGGAATAAAGATGAACCAAAGAAAATGAGGACAAAGATTGTAATTAATCCATTTATGTCTGTACCTGATAGTGAGAGACAGAGAGAGAGAAGGAAAGAAAAAGAAAAAGAAAAAGAAAAAGAGGAAGAAAGAAAGGCAAAAATAATGAAAAGGTGGGTAAAGAGAACCAGGGAAATAAAATCAGTAGTAGCAATATTATCACAAAAGATGAAATTGCAGATTAAAAAGCCTAAATGGAATGAAGGCATTATTTAATTAAAAAAGCTGTGACTTATTTAAAAAATATAAAAGTTACATATATTTTTGAATAAATCAAACCAGAGCCATTAACTGTATAAAGAAGAAATGCTAAGAGAAGTCAGGAAAATATGCTGAACATGCTATGACTGGGATGCTACAGTACTTCCTTTTTAGAATTTTATAGGTGTGTTAGACAAAAGCCACTTAAGAAGAAAAAATTCATTAACAAATTATAAATGCACACAATTATGCATATATACATATTTGTGCTATATTTAAAAATCCATCATAAATTTTCATACAAAGAAAACATTTACAAATAAAAAACAGATTTTACAGACCCTGTTCTTTAATCATGAGTCAATATATTGAAAAAGAATAAAAAGATGACCAAATAAAGTCTTGATTACTTAGAATATTAAGAAGCGTTGTCTTACAAACCAAGACTTTTTTTAAAAAAATTAACATAAAATGTATTATTTGTTTCAGTGGTACAGGTCTGTGATTCATCAGTCTGACACAATTGACAGCACTCACCATAGCACATATCCTCCACAGTGTCCATCCCCCAGCCACCCATCCCTCTCCACACCCCACTCCAGCAACCTTCAGTCCAGAGATTAAGAGTCTCTTATGGTTTGTCTCCCTCTCTGGTTTCATCTTGTTTTATTTTTTCCTCTTTTCCCCTATGATCCTAGGCCTTATTTCTCAAATTCCACTTATCAGTGAGATCATCTGATAATTGTCTTTCTCTGATTGACTTGTTTCATTTAGCATAATACCCTCTAGTTTCATCCATGTCGTTGCAAATAGCAAGATTTCATTTTTGATGGCTGCATAATATTCCATCATAGATATATATACACATACCACAGAGTAGAACCCCAGTTCTCTCTTAACTACAGAGAACACACTGATGGTTACCAGTGGGAAGATGAGTGAGGGGATAGGTTAAATAGATCATGGGGAATAAGGAGAGCACTTGTCATGATCAGCACTGAATAATGTTTGGAATTGTTGAATCACTACATTTTACACCTGAAACTAATATAACACTGTATGTTAACTAAAATTAAAGTAAAAATGAAGAAAAAGAAGCATAGTCTTAGATAACCATTAGAACAAAAAATAAATCAAAAGAGCAACTTTAGCCTATTTAGAAGGTAATATGAAAGAGATAGATCACTTAATATCCAAGTTCTAAGTTTGCTAGAGCTACCGTAACAAAATACCACACGCTGAGTGCTTTATACAACAGAGATTTGTTTTCTTATAGTTCTGGAGGCTGAAAGTCCAATATCACCTTGTTGGAAGGACCGTGCTCTCTCCTCAACCTCTAGGGAGACTACCTCCCTAGAGACAGTCTCTAGGGGAGACTACCTCCTGGCTTTTCAACTTTTGGTAGTCCCAGGCATTCAATTTCTGCCTCCATCTTTACAAGGTTGACTTTTGTTTAAATTTGTATCTGTCTTTTCACTTCTTTTTATAATAATACCTATCATATTGGATTAGGGCCCACTCAAATTCAGTATGACCTCATCTTAACCTGATTACATTTGCAAAGACCCCAGTTCCAAATAAGGTCACATTCATAGGTACCAGAGTTTAGGACTTAAACATATTGTAGAGGGACACAATACAACCCATAGCAGAGATGAGTGGCCTCTGCACTTAGAGGAAACATTTTAGCCTTAACTACTTTCATTAAGAAAGAAAAAACAATGGTTATTCACCTTTACGTGGAGAAAGAGGTCTGTGAAATGATCCAAAGGGGGAAAAAGGGTATAATTAAAGATAAAAATCAAGAATAAACAAATACATAAAACTAATATAACACTGTATGTTAACTCTACAGGAATTAAAATAAAAAACAATAAAAAAGGAACAGAATTAAGTATATCACTGAGCTCACTTGCTGCATAATGGGGCACTCAGTGAGTAATTGTAAGCTCTGGCCTTTTTGGGGGGCTGATAATAGTCTGTGGATCTCAGTAATTTAAAATTATAGATTTGATTGAATCAGGACTTAAAAATTATTTTATTTATTATTTTAAAAAATTTATTTAGTTAGTTATTTGATAGACAAAGATCACAAGTAGGCAGAGAGGCAGGCAGAGAGAGAGAGGGAAGCAGGCTCCCCACTGAGCAGAGAGCCCAATGCGGGGCTCGATCCCAGGACCCTGGGATCATGATCTGAACTGAAGGCAGATGCTTTAACCCACTGAGCCACCCAGATGCCCCTAGAAAATTATTATTATTTTTTTCTTTTTTAAAGATTTTATTTATTTATTTGACAGAGAGAGATTACAAGTAGGCAGAGAGGCAGGCAGAGAGAGAGGAGGAAGCAGGCTCCCTGCTGAGCAGAGAGCCCGATGCGGGACTCGATCCCAGGACCCTGAGATCATGACCTGAGCCAAAGGCAGCGGCTTAACCCACTGAGCCACCCAGGCGCCCTAGAAAATTATTTTAAATGTAGAGAGAGTGTATGCTGAAAAACAGAACTCAGTCTAAAATCTAGAATGTTTGGAATTCATTTTGTCACTAGCTGAGTTCTACTTTATATAAAAAAATCCATGTGCCCCTAAAAGGAAATTTGTGCTATTTTGGCTAGTCCAAACATGAAGCTGGAGGTTTAATTATGATTTTTCAGTGAAACTGGTGAGGTGACACTTTACAAGTCCTGGTGGGATCAATGTATGAATGTTTTTTTCTTCTGATAGTTTTATTAGGAAATTCAGTGAAACTGACCAAACATAGCATACCCAGAAAATTCAAGTCAGACAGAGGGCCTGAAGAAAAAAAGAAATAAACAAATATAAAACAAAAAGGATAAATTTAAAAAACTGGTTCTTAGAAAAGAACCGGATAAATTCCTAGTAAGTCTGATTCAGGAGAATAGAGCAAGAAAAAAAATAGAAATCAATAAAACAAAATAGTCACAGATAAGGAAGAGATGAGAATGATAGTGCAATATTTTAAATTATAAAATTAGAAATTATGAGTATATATGAGAACATTTTGAAATCTAGAGCAGAACTTGATAAACAAGTCCCACGTGTGAAATCTGGCCCATTGCATTTTTTTGGTATGACTCTTAAGCTAATAATGGTTTTTACACTTTAAACAGTTGAAAAAAATTAAAAGAATAATATTTTGTGATATATGAAAGTTATATAAAATTCAGCATAAAATAAAATCAGTATAAAATAAAGTTTTATTGAAATGCAGCCACATACATTCAATAATGCATTGTCTAGGACTGCTTTTACACTGCAATAGTAGAGTTGAGTAGTCATGGACTGCAGATAGGCCACAAGCATAAAGTATCTGTCCCCTTGTAGGAAACATTTGTTCAACTCAGACCAATCAGAAATAGATAATTTTTAAGCAAAATACAGCATATTCTGGAAAAAGTACAAAATTGGAATAGACCAATTATCATAAACAAAAATGAAAAATGATTGTAACAATTGCTTTTGAAAAGCCAGCAGAATGGTAGGTTTTATTGATGAGTTTGAGTTAAAGTTTTATTTAAAGACCAGTTAGTTTTAAATGTTGTATTATTCCAGGCCATTGGTAACACACACACACACAGTTTTTCAGTTCATTTTATGATTATGGTAGAATTTCAATACTAAAACCTGATATAAATAGAATGGAAAAGAAAACTGTACACTAATGTTACTTAAAAATATAAATGCAGAATTTTAAAATGAAGTTATAGTAACACGTCTATAACAATGCATTCTGTTATCAAGGATTTTTCTTCCAGGAACGTGAAGGTGATCAATAGCAGAAAATTTACTAACAAATTACAGGAGAAAAATTATATTCTCTCATCAATAGATTTTAAGAGAATTTGATAAACATCTATTAAAATTTTTCTATTAAAATTAGAAGCAGATATTGCTGTCTAGCATCATTATTATTCACTGTTGTCTTGAAATGTTGTATAATATAAATGCTATTAATGATTACAATAAGAAAATATCAAATAATTTACAAAATACTGGAAAATAAGGAGATAGTATTATTACATTTTCTGACTATATGAACATGTACCTCGATAATCCGAGACTCTGTTACAAAACCATTAGAATTGATAAGGGAATTTAATAAGTAGTTGGACAAATATATAAATATCAGTAATTATTCTTTGTTTTATCAGTAATCACTAAAGAGAGAAAGAAAGTGATCGATTCACAAAAGTACAAAACCTATCAAATAAACACAACCAATAATAAAAATTCTATAAGAAATTTAGGTGATAACGCATGTATTCTAGAGACAGATCTTCTTAAGGTTTTTGACTACATGCAAATAGCTGTAAGAAATGTAGTAAACAAAGTTAATACAGAAGTGACAGTTTTCAAAAAATAATTGTAATACTAATGAAAGACAAAGGGCTAATATTCTAATATATCTAGAGCTCTTAAAAATTGGCCCAAGAGAAAAAAGAGAAAAGAGCCTCAGTGCATGTCCAGACATAAAATATAAGTGAGTATACCCAACAAACACATGAAAAGGGCAAATCCAAATGCAAATTAATTAGGAAAATGTAAATTGAAATAGCAATGAGATATCACTTCCTGATGTTCAAACAAGAGAGAAATTAAAAAGACAGCGTTTGTTGCTGGTTAGGATAAGAGCAATGGGCACTCCCATACATTGTGCTGGAAATATAAATTGTTATGGCCTCTTTGAAGAGCCATGTAAGAACATCTATTAAATTAAAAATACATAGAGCCTTTTAACCTGATATTCCATCCTTGGAAATGTATTCTATACAAATAAAATCACCACTACACAAGCACATATATGCAAGTTTATTTATTACAACAACACTTGAGGCAGTGAAAAATTGGAAACCTAGTGAATTCTCATTATTCAAGAATATATAAATTATTGTATATAAATTATCATAGGCCCACATCATGGGACTATTACATAGCTTTGTGACACATGAGTGAGAGTCTATACTATATATCTCTTGTTGTAGAAGAATTTCCATGAAGTGTATGTAAGACAAGTATGTGTGGGAAAGTGCCTGTATTTGTATTTGATTATATGACTATGGAGAAAAATATGCTAGGTTATTAACATGCATTATTTGAAAGTAGGGAAGAAGGGAGGTAGGAATAAAAAAAAGGAAAAGGAGAAATAAAATATGGAACTAAAAATACCTACAGCATACACGAATTTATCTTGTTTATGCATTTTTTAACACATGTGTATATGCTAAAAAAATTTTAAAAAGCAGATGCTGAATTTGAAGTTAATGCCCTCTCTCTTCTGTTCTGTGTTGTACTTGTCTACAAGTTGTAGACTTCTTGGTTCTGACAGTTGTTTTAGCTTAGTGGAAGATTCCAGGGAAAAGTTCTTTTTTTTTTTTTTTTTAAGATTTTATTTATTTATTTGACAGAGAGAGAGAGAGACCACAAGTAAGCAGAGAGGCAGGCAGAGAGAGAGGGGGAAAGCAGGCTCCCTGCTGGGCAGAAAGCCTCAGGCAGGGCTCAGTCCCAGGACCCTGAGACCATGACCTGAGCCAAAGACAGAGGCCTAACCCACTGAGCCACCTAGACACCTCTCCAAGGAGAAGTTCTTAAGGCCATGTCAGAGAGAGCACAAAGGTCAGCCTTAGTCCAGTCCAGTGCCAGGGATCAAAGGTTTTCAATTGTAGAACACGGAGATTTTTTTTGCATATTATTCAGGATTTAATTCTGTTCTTTTGCTTGTGTTTTTGGACTTGTCTTGTATTCTTTCTTTCCTTTTTTTTTTTTTTCCTTTTTAAGATTTTATTTATTTATTAGAGAGAGAGCACAAGTGATGGGGGGAGGGGGAGACCGAGAGGGAGAAGTAGATTCCCCGCTGAGCAGGAAGCCTGACACAAGGCTTGATCCAAGGACCCTGAGATGATGATCTGAGCCAAAATCAAACGCTTAACCGACTGAGCTACCCAGGTTCCCCTGGACCTATCTTGTTTTCTAATGCGTTTGTTCTTACAAGGTCCTTCTCTCCAGAAGCACAGGACAACTAGAAAGAAGTCACAGACTTGGGTTCAAGTTCTGACTAAGCAACTTTTATTTGGCTGTGATTTGACTAGGCCAGTGGTCCTCAAACTTGAGTATGCATTGGAATCACTTGGAAGACTCTTTAAAACAGATATCTGGGCTTTAACTCCAGAGTTTCTGATTCTGTGGGTCTGCAGTGAGACCTGGTAATTCACCTTTCTAACCATTTCTGGGAGATGGTGTTGTTGGTCCAGGGACCACACTTTGGGAAACACTGAATTAAGCTGTTTAATCTCTTGCAACTTCCTTCTTCTCCCCCATAGGCAAAAGGAAAATAATAATAGACTTGGGGTCTGTTGGGGTTTGATGGATCTTGTGAATTCAACCCTCTCCCTTTGTAGATCAGGAAATGGAGAATCAAAAGGGAGGAGACCAATATTTGTTTGCAAAACCAGATGAAAACCTACGATGTTTGAGTTCGGTATGGTCTGGTGCATTCCGCTATTTAATGCTGTCGGTGTCATAGTCTTGTTGGGGGTGGGATATGTGACATAATGCTGATAAAAGGGTCCCACCTGAACCCTTACCAAGCAAAGGGTTAATGTTATCATGTATTGAATTGTAATAGTTGGAACCCAGGGCATAGGGGGGCATCATTGAAAGGGTCTAATATCAGCATTCTTATTTCTTGGCTATGTTCTAAACCAGCTGATAAATAACATGGATGGAGGTGGAAATATCGTTTCATTATTGGAAAAGATTATTTGAAGGATAAAGCATTTATTTTTGGTGAAGGATTTCCAAATACTATACCCAAGAATTAGAATGGGAAATAAAGGTTTTCTCCCTAATTCTTTCAATGTCAGGCACCGTGCTCACATGTTCATTTAACCATTTCCATAGGCCTACAAGTCAGATTATAGTATTATCACTATTTTAGAACTGAGGAAACTGAGTCTCAGAAGAATTGAGTGATTTGTCTAAGGTAGAGTTTGGACTGGTACTCTCAACAATTGTCTGCACTTGCGTTATGCCATGTGTGTTCTTTTGTGAGCATTTACTATGTGCCAGGTAGGTTCATCAGCAAAACAGGACCTCTGTGAGTGGTATGCAGTCAGGGTGAGGTTCTGCATGCTTGCAGAGTTGGAGAAATCCACAGAGGCTGTCGTGGTGGGCCCGAAGTCACTAAATCAGCACAGTGGGCAGCTGGAAAGAAATAGGGGAGAAGGAAGGACAAACTGGAATTGTGTCTGTCTTTCACTTTCACCATGCCATTCCCCCCCCCCCCCCCCACTTTCTGGGGCAGTGTGGGTGACCTCCAGAAGGAGCTGGCATACATTCTGGCTTGGGACTCAAACAAGCTGAGGAGTGAGCCTACCCTGTAGCACCCAGCAAGGATGCCAACAGATAGGTGACTGCATGGGTGGGCTGCAATGGCACCTGGCATTCCACACAAGCCTTTAGAGCCAGTTGTGGCTTCTTCCCTTCTGCTTTTCAAATCTCACCCATGCTTCCTTGTGACCTACTCTCACCCAGGACCAGGGAGGGAGAGGAAGTCCAAGGAATGTAGCTCCAGCTTGGCTGAACTGTCTATATGCAACCACCGCACTCTGTGAAAATCATTTTTACATATGTTATTTTATTTATTTTCAAAGAAACCTTTTTATTTATGTATTTGTTTATTTGAGAGGGTGTATGCACACTGCTGGTGAGTGGGAGTGGGGAGAGTTGGAGGGAGAGAGCGAATCCTAAGCAGGCTCCACGCTCATTGTGGAGCCTGATGTGGGGCTCAGTCTTACATCCCTGAGATCATGACTTGAGCTGAAATCAAGAGTCAGACACTCAACTGCAGAGCCACACAGGTACCCCTTCAAAAGAAGGAGCTCCCATGTACGGATTGGGAAACCAAGGTTTAAGAGGTTACATGGCTTGTCTTAGGTACAAACTTGCTTGAGGTACCACTCCAGTAAGTGGCTTCAAACCCAGATCTGTGTGACTTTAAACCTGTGCTCCTTCCCTGCTTGACCCCATTCACTGATTTTTCCTGAAGCATCTGTCCCTGAGACTCTTATGGAAACTGACATCATTGACTTAAAGTAAGACACTTCATACAGGATGCTCCAGGCATATTAGGGACCCCAAATGCTTTTCTCACCTCTCATTCCCTAGACTAGAGCTTCCTTGTCAAGGAGCTGTGATTAGATTGTGGGCTTACTTGGGATGGGCTTGAGGCAGCAGAACCCCCTGGGAAGGTCCAGCTCTTAGCAGCCTTGTCCATTTACCCCAGCATGTGTTATGACTTGAAGACTGGGGAACACTACTGTGGTCTCTCAGGATGTGACTCACCTCACAGAGCTGGAATTTGTTGACCTCTGGGAAATGAAACTATTGGAGGAAAGGGGAAAGCTGATGTATAGCCTGTTAGATGAGAGAGACTAGAGGAGGAAGCCTTCATGTGACACTCTCAGGCTCCCGGGTGGCAGCCAGTTGTCCTGCTCTTGATTTTTGTTTTATAAACCTTTTTCTTGCCTGTCAGTTCTCTAAATGGAGGCAGACTCATCTCCATGGTAGCTGAGGCGTAAGAGCCCCTGTGAATATGTCAGCGCTGAAGAGAAAGTGCTACTGCAAAACAGCCATAAAAGGGAGAAAAGAAAGAATTTTGCTCTTATCACAGAGCCTGGACAATACTGAGGGAGGCGGGGAAATCACGTAACAGGATGTTAAATGGAAAATGTCCTGCTCATTCTGGAGATTCAGCTGAGGTCTTGAAGCCGAGGACACTCGTTGATAAATGCTCACATCCTCTACAAAGAAAGTTGTCAATCACACCTTATAAGACTTGCTACGAAAAGGCCACCAGCTCTGTCACTCTTACGAAGTGCATTTAAGAAAAGCCCAGAAATTTATCAAAACAACACAAAAATTCTCTTAAGTTGGATTCTCCCATCAGCAGACCCTGAGTCGAAGATTCATATACAAGTAATTTATTAAGGACATGCACCCTGGAGAAACCAGCAAGGGAAGAGGGGATGGGAGTGGGGGACATGGAAGAGTCCCAAGGTGGAATGCTGTTTCAGTTGAGGTCTCTGGGTTGGGGCTGATCTCTGTGGAACTCTGGAATGTAAATTACACCTCAGCATTTGTTCCCTCTTGAGACAAGGGAGCTGGGTTTCTGTACTCCCACACAAGGCCTGACCTTAGCTGTTGATACCCAGGGGTGATCTTCTGAAGGTCACAGGTGCCAGAATTAGTAAGTAAGCATTGCAGAAACTGGGGGATGAGCTGATCAAAGAATCCCAAGGGACTCAAGTGCAGCAGCAGCAGCAGCAGCAGCAGCAGCAGCAGCAGTGCCTTCTTTAGAAGGAAACTATGGAGTAGAAGCAGCTTTCTCTTTCTCCACTAGCACTTCAAGCTAACAGGATGGTCCCTAAGGAAAATACCCGCAGGACAGGACCAGGGCTGTCTGCACGTAGAGAGCCTGGCTTCTCTTGCATCTCTTCTCTAGTCTAATGGGATGCTTGCTGAGATGAAGGAGCTCCTAGGCCCACTTTATGCTGCGCCTGGGCCAGAGTGGAATTCCAGGGACAACTTGATTTGTGCCTCCTACACTTTGGTGGGCAGCAGGGCTAAAGAAGCCAGATGGCAGCAGCAGCCCACAAGGGGATTACAAAGAGGCAGGTGAGAAGTGGGAGCATCTCCCAGAGCAGAGGCCATATGGTGTGATGGTTAAGGCTCTATACTCTGGAACTAGATAGGCCAAGCTTGAATCTTGGCTCTGCCATTGATTAGCTAGTTTTGGGTATTTCCTAACTTCTTATTTCTCACTTCCCCATTTGTAAAGTGGGGTTAATACTATTACTTACTTATGCAGTTGTGAGTATTAAGAACAGATCTAGAAAAAAGAAAAAAAGAACAGATCTAGCATGGGTCAAGCAGGAAATATAAGAAGAAATAAAAAGATACTTGGAAACAAATGAAAATGAAAACACAATGGTCCAAAACCTCTGGGATGCAGCAAAAGTGGTTCTAAGAGGGAAGTGTATAGCAATACGGGCTTATCGCATGAAGCAAGAAAAATCCCAAATAAACAACCTACCCTTGGAACGCCTGGGTGGCTCAGTTGATTAAGTGTCTGCCTTCACCTCAGGTCATGATCCCAGGGTCCTGGTTTTGAGTCCCACGTTGGGTTTGCTGCTCAGTAGGGAACCTGCTTCTACCTCACCCTCTGCTGCTCCCCCAGCTTGTGCTCTCTTTCTAACAAAAAAATCTTAAGAAAAAAAAAAAAAAAACCAACCTAATCTTATACCTAAAAAAAAAAACTAGAAGAAGAACAACAAACAAAACCTAAAACCAGCAAAAGGAAGAAATAATAAAGATTAGAGCAGAAATAAATGATGTAAAAACTTAAAAAAGCCAATAGAACAGATCAATGAAACCAGGAGTTGGTTCCTTGAAAAAATCAGTAAAATTAATAAGACCCTAGCCAGACCATTCAGGAAGAAAATAGAAAGGACTTCATTAAAATCACAAATGAGAGAGGAAAAATAACCAATACCACAGAAATACAAATAATTATAGGAGAATATTGTGAAAAACCATATACCAGCAAATTGGACAAACTAGAAGAAATGAATAAATTCCTAGAAATATATAATGTCACCAAAACTGAAACAGGTAGAAATAGAAAACTTGAACAGACCTATAACCAGCAAAGAAATGAAATCAGTAATGAAAAAGTATCCCGAGAAACAAAAGTCATAAGCAAATTCTACCAAACATTTAAAGAAGAATTTAAAACTATTTTTCTCATACTTTTCCAAAAACTAGAAAAGTAAAAATTCCATATTCATTCTATGAGGCCAGCTTTACCCTAATAAAACCAGATAAAGAGTCCCCTAAAAAAGAGAATTACACACCAGTATCTTTGATGCATAGATTCTCAACAAAATGTTAGCAAACCATATCCAACAATACATTAAAAAAAATCATTCATCATGATCAAGTGGTATTTATTCCTGGTTGTAAGAGTGGGTCAATATTCACAAATCAATCAGTGTGATACATCACATCAATAAGAGAAAGGATAAGAACCATATGATCATTTCAACAGACACACACACAAAATTTGACAAAGTACAACAACCATTCCTGATTTTTAAAAAAAACAACAAACCCTCAATAAAGTAGGTTTAGAGGAAACATACGTCAATAGACCACATACGAAAAGGCCATATATGAAAAACTTACAGCTAATATCATTTTTAATGGGGGAAAAACTGGAGCTTTCCCCCTAAGGTCAGGAATAAAACAAGGATATCCACTCTTACAACTTTTGTTCAACATAGTACTGGAGCTCCTAGCCTCAGCAATCAGACAACAAAAAGAAATAAAAGGAATCAAAATCAGCAAGGAAGAAGTCAAACTTTCACTATTTGCAGATGACATGATTGTTTATATAGAAAACCCAAAAGATTCCACTGAAAAACTGCTAGAACTGATACACAAATTTAGTAAGATCACAGGATACAAAATCAATGTACAGAAATCCATTGCATTTCTATATACCAATAATGAAGCAGTAGAAAGGCAAATTAAGAAACTAATCCCATTTACAATTGCACCAAAAATAATAAGATGCCTAGGAATAGACCTAATCAAAGAGGTGAAAGACCTATACTCTGAAAACTATAAAACATGGATCAAAGAAATTGAACATGACACAAACAAATGAAAGGACATTCCATGCTAACGGATTACAAGAACAGATATTGTTAAAATGTCTACCCAAAGCAGTCTACACATTGTTAAAATGACTACCCAAAGCAGTCTACACATTTAATGTAGTCCCTATCAAAATACCATCAGCACTTTTCATAGAGATATAAAAGCAATTCTAAAATTTGTATGGAACCACAAAAGACCCCGAATGGCCAAAGCAATCTTGAAAAGCAAAAGCAATACTGGAGGCATCAGAATTCTGGACTTCAAATTATATTGCAAAGCTGTAGTGATCAAAACAGTATGGCACTGACACAGAAATAGATACATAGATAATGGAACAGAAGACCCAGTAGTAAACCTACAGTTATATGATCAATTAATGTTCAACAAAGTAGGAGGGAATATCCAGTGGGGAAAAGACATTTTCTTCTACAAATGGTGATGTGGAGACTGGATAGTAACATGCATAAGAATGCAATTGGACCACTTTCTTACACCATACACAAAAATAAATTCAAGATGGATTAAGTATCTAAATTTGAGTCTTGAAATCATAAAAGTCCTAGAAGAGAACATAGGCAGTAACTTCTTTGACATCAACTGTAGCAGCTTCTTTCTAGATATGTCTCCGGAGGCAAGGGAAACAAAAAACAAAAATAAACTATGAGGACTACATAAAAATAAAAAGCTTCTGCACAGTGAAGGAAACAGTCAACAAAACTAAAGTGCAACCTATGGAATGTGAGAAGGTATTTGCAAATGACATATCCAATAAAGGGCTAGTATTCAAAATGTATAAAAAACTTATGCAGCTCAATACTCCAAAACCAAATAATCCAATTTAAAGTGGACAGAAGACATGAACAGATATTTCTCCAAAGAAGACATCCAGATGGCCAACAGACACATGAAAAAGATGCTCAACATCACTCATTATCAGGGACATGCAAATCAAAACTACAATGTGATATCACCTCACACTTGTCCGAATGGCTAAAGTCAACAACATAATAAACAAGATTTGGTGAGGTTGTGGAGAATAAGGAACTCTTGTGCACTGTTGGTGGGAATGCAAACTGGTGCAATTGCTGTAGAAAACAGTGTGGAGGTTCCTCAAAAAGTTAAAAATAGAATGACCTTATTGTGATACAGTAGGTATTTACCCAAAGAGTATAAGAACACTATTTCAAAGGGATACATGTACTCCTATGGTTTTTGCAGCATTATTTGTAATTTACAGTGGCCAAGATATGGAAGTGTCGACCGATCTCTCTCTCTCTCTCTCACACACACACACACACACACACTCACACACTGGAATATTATTCAGCCATTTAATTATAGAGAACAAATGGATGATTGCCAAAGGGGAGGGGGTGGGAGGATGGGTTCAATAGTGCTGGAGATTAAGGAGTGCATTTGTTGTGATGAGCACAGGGTGACATATGGAAGCGTTGAATTACTATATTGTACATCTGAAATGAATATAACACCATATGTTAACTAATTGGAATTAAAATTAAAAAAAGGAACTAATCTTGCATATTATAATCTGTCATTATATATACTATATATATTACATTACAATATTATTGACATATATGAATACATTATATACATCTTATGTTTGATACTTATTTTTTACATTCAATATAATCCATGATATATATCATGTATATTAGATATTACTAAGCAGTTGCTCACAGTCATTCTGTAATGATCAGGTATCTGGCTCTGGAATTTATGGTTTCAACCACTATGCTCTCCTTGCATGCACATTGTACTCTAAAGGATAGTGTGAGCTTTGAGGTCGGCCATTTTGGACAAATCCCAACTCTGCTATTATTGTTGACCATGAGACCTTGGTAAATTGTTGAATCTTTCCAAGATTAAACAGCATCTCTTTCACTGCACTGTTAGGATGAATGAGATGATTCAGGTAAGGTCCATAGCAGAGCACTTGGCACAGTGTGAGTGCTCAGTCAACTGTGACTAGGTCATTTCCCTAGACCTGAGTCTAGCTCCACTTCTTGTGTGCATATTCATTCTCCAGTTGGGCTTTCTGTCCATGTTGGGGAGTTGCATGCTTGGGGTGGGCAGAGGAGGAAAAAGAGAGAGACAGAGACAGAGACAGCAAAAGCCAGTCTAAGGAGGGCATCTCTCTGTGAGAGGGTCTAGGATAAACAAAAGAGAGAGGAAAGGAATTAGTAGTGGTGGAAATATCCCTGACTATGCATTAGTATCTAGGGACTTTAAATATTAGTCATTTGACTTTCCTTTTGTGTTTTATTTATTTTCCAAACAGCATCATCAAGCTCTGAGTTAGGTTTTAAAATGGAATGAATCATCCCATTATCCTTGAGAACAGCATCAGGGACAGAAAGTATTATCCTCATTTCACCAATGAAGAACTGATAAACAGAGAGGCTGAGTGTGTGGTGCAAGGTCACAAAGCCAGACATAGTATTTGTGGTCAGTGTGCAGGCTTTCATGTGTTGCTGCACCCTTTGATTATAGGATGTCAGGAGATGAGCAACAGAGGTGGCTTTAGGAACATGGAGGAAATGGAAGAAGAGACTATGTTGGTTGATCACCTACCATGTGCTAGGGACTTTCCAAGGCATTTATATTAGTATTTTGCCCAATTCTTACCCACCCAATGAATCAACATATGGATCATTTGGGACTATTGTCCCAGTAAGCCGACTGAGACCTTTATTGGGGTTTGAACAAGTCTTTCTGATTCCAGAATTTGTGTAGCTCTCATTATGTCTGGCTGCTCGTGGATATTTGTTCTCATTTCTATTTCGTAGGGATCCTGAAGGCCTCTTGGGCAGCTCTCTCTTTCAAAGCCAGTGCTTCCTCCCATCCCCCCAATCTATTCTGTGACAACAGGATGCCCCATTTCCATTTGATTGCAACTGCTTCCTGTCCTGCTTCTCCCCTTCCCCTTAAAACCTGAGAACTGGAGGGTATTTTGGTGATGTTCTCTGGGAAGGACAAACCCTGTGCAACCACAGAAGTCTTCAGATAGTTGGTATTGGCTACACAATGAAATTCATGTCTTTAGGTATTTATTGACTCTGATCAGGCCAGTAGCTTGTTAGATTCATTTCTATATCTCTGGAACCTGGCAAGCCCAATAGCTCTGTTATAGCACGTAGTTCAAAGCAACAGACATAATAAACAACAACGACTAAGTGGTTCATTGACTTTTCAGAAAAACCTAGCAGATTGCCATGTTCTTTTTCTTAATATTACAGATGAAGAAATGAAGAGAGAAGTTCATTTAGGTATCCAGACCCACATACCTAGTAAGAGGAAAAGCTGGGATTTGAAGACAGGCATTATCAATTTCAAAGCCTCTCCCTTTAATAATTTATTTATTATGCTTATACTTATATAAATATTATTTATAATAATTGTTGTATCAGTTAGTATTTGCTGGATAAGAAACCATTTTAAAATTTAGAGTCTTAAAACAGTAACTGATTTATTCAGCTTATGATTTGTGCATTAGCTGGAATGGTTTTCTGGTCTTGGCTGTATCAACAGATCTCTCCTGTACCCTCGGATCTCTGTGGTCAGCTGGCCAGTCCTTGGAAACTGAATGATCTAGAGTGACCTCCACTACCTGTCTGAGGGTTGATGGGCCATCGGCTGAAGGGCCCTGATTCTCCCCTACTTAGTTTCTGACCCTTCAGCAGCTGCTCTGGGCTTATTCCTATGGTAGTCCAGGGAATCTAAGCACAGCAAGAGAGCAAACCCAGTGTACCATCACTTTTCAGGTGTCTGCTTGCCCTCTTCCTCCTTCTCTGTTAGCCATGTTCTATTGGCATGGGCAGCCCAGCTCCAGGGATGGAGGATTGGGCTGCAGCTCTTGGTGGTAGGGTGGGTATTTATAGGCAGTTTCTTATTTTCTGCTAGGGCACTCAGTCTGGTGAGATAGGCAAATAGTTAAGTGACAGGACATTTTGAGAACTGCTTGTAAATATGGAGGCTCCCTGTTTCACTGGCTTCTAAAATGCTCTGGGCAGCACAGAGCTTGGGAGTTCCCTTACTTAGTTCCCTTAAATGAGTAAGATTTCCTTGAGACAAGAGCCAGTGCAGGTCTTGAAATGCCTGAGGAGCAGGTTGATGCAGTTGGGAGAAGCAGTCATGGCCACAGTGACTTAGTCCTTGAAACCCTTCTTTTTCTGAGTAGGATTTTGTATCACCCCTGCAATATTGCCCCAAACTCTCCTGCTGAGGAAGCTGGCACAGTGGGAAGCTAAGCTGGGCATCTGTTTCCAGAAACTCAAAATTATCTTTACGGCCAGAAAGTGCCAAACATGGCTCAATGTGATTTCCATCTACTTTGCGTATTTGACAATCCCAGACTCAGCATGGCTATCTTTTGTCATGTTTGGAAAAATACCTCTTACATAGTCCTGCTCTTCAAGAGAGTTTATGTCAGCTTGTTATGGAGTGTCTTAGATGTTTCTGTAAGTGAGCAAGGGTGGACGCGACCCATGATGGGAGCTTCTTGAGGCTTCAGGCTGCCACAGAGCCCTGACTGTCCCCCAGTTGGCTCCAGGTCAACTTGCCACTTTCCTTCCACTATAAATGGAGACAGAATAGCATTTTTTAAAAATATTTTATTTATTTATTTGGCAGCCAGGCATCACAGGTAGGCAGAGAGAGGGGAAGGGAAGCAGGCTCCCTGCTGAGCAGAGATCCCGATGCGGGGCTCAATCCCAGAACTCTGGGATCACGACCTGAGCCGAAGGCAGAGGCTTTAACCCACTGAGCCACTCAGGTGCCCCCAGAGTAGCATGGTTAAGTCCGAGTAAAACGATCCAAATCCTGGCGCAACGACGGACTTTGTGATGGGGCTGAATTACTTACACTTTTTGTGTTTCATTATCTCAGTCGATAAAATGAAAATAATAAAAGTAAGAATTCATAGGTTGTTGTGAGGATTAAGTGAGTTCATGTATTATGAAGTGATTATACTCATGCTAGCCACACAGTAAGGCTAAATAAATGTGGCTGTAATTATTAATAATGAACACTCTCATTAGTGGTAGTATTGTTACTCAGCAATGGTTCTAAAATCTAGTGGCATCCCAGAATTATCTCACATTGCTATACTCCTGGAGAAATTCTAACTATGGGATTCCCAGGAATCTATAAATTTTAGCAAAAGTCAGATGATTTGAAGGTAACCAGTGCCAGAAAAGCATGTGAGAATCACTGTTTACCCTATAAAGCTTGGCACATTTCCTTCAACACTCAACACCTGGAGATAATGATGATATTGACATCACCTAAAGGGACTATTTAGAAAGACGTGTATATAAAAACACCTTTTTCTGCCCCTCCAGATGCTGCATGCAGAATCTACTCACCCTTTCTCCATGAGATAATCCAAGACACAGGACTTGTCCGTAAGGTTCTGTCATTCCTAGAAAAATGCTCTAATAAGGAACTCATGTTCCTAATTACTTTTACATTAGTGAGTACTTACTGAGTGCCAAGAATTATGCTGAGAAATTTACCTGGCATAGAGCTTTTAATTCTTTCGGTAATTTAATGAAATAGATATTATGTCATGAGGAAAGTGCAGGTCAGTGACAGGAAGTTCACTCGGGTGAATTGCTAGTTAATCCAGCTGCTTGATTGTTATTTCATGACTCATATCCAGGTTCTTAGTCTAAAGGCCTGTGACCTTAACTACCTAAACTGCCTTTTTGGTAGAGACTGCTAGTTGTTTCTTGTTACCTGTTCTTAATTTCCACAGTAACAGAAGCCCAAGATTTAGCTGGGCACATTGCCACCCCAAATAAAGAGATATTCCCAGACTCCTTTGCAGGTAAGTGTACATATGCCTAGGTTATGGCTAATGGGAGATGAGTAGAAGTAATGTATATAAATTCTGGGTCATACCTTAGAAAGATAGAGGTGTATCTTCCTTCTCCTTGAACTCTTGCTGGAATGAAGCCATCATAGTGTGTCATCTTGGAACTTAAAGTTACGAGTAATATTCTTGGGGATGCAGAACAAAAACACAGAAAGAACTTGGGTGCCTAGCATGGACAGCTCTCTCGACTGCTTATAGAGACTCAGGTTATTAAATAAGAGACAAGTGAATTTTAGCTATGAACAGCAGCTGAACACCCATTCCCTCTATCAGCTCATTGTTTTAAGAGGCTGCGGTTATGACTGACCTCTGCCTCTTCTGGATCTCAATTAAAGTTTTAGAGAGGGTCCTTTTATCAATGGTGAACTGGCCTGATGAATTCTAAGGGATCCCACCTCCAGGATCCCTGAATAGTAAATCCATTTGTGTGTTCAGCAGTTTCCACAGGCCATTTCAGGGGGTCAGTAAAGTAAGACAAGTAAAGCAACATTGTAAGAAGTTGCAACTGCATTGTTGAGTCTACTAACCAGGCTACGGGACCCTCAAACTCCCCAATTCTCCCCTTTTTTCATGCTCAAAGGTGAAAAGGAAAGTTCTGGTGGTATCAATAAATTATAGTCCTGGCTCTTGGGTGCTGGTTATCAACTTTCTACCAACAATGCCCTATTTCTATGGATAATAGATTGTGAGATATCACCAGAGATACATTTGAAATTGGTAAGAGGTCCTCTCAGTGTTGTAGATAGTCCACTGGTTATGTTGTTAAAACCTAGTTTGGGGTTTTGTTGCTGCTCACTTTAGCTCTTGAGATACAAGGTACTGAGAACTGTTAATCCATGGTGAGTATTTGAATGGAATTATTAGTTGATTTACATTTAATTGGAATAAAAATATAATAATGGCTTAATATGAGTACTCAGTATATACCAGTAACAATGCCAGATGTTTACATACATTATGTCTTTTAATTCTCACTGTAACCCCCACAAAGGAGGTAATGCTATTATCTCATTTTCCAGATAAGAAAATTGACACAAACTTTCCAGCTGTCATACTACTGGGCTTCTGTCCAATTCACTATGGACAGAGGAGTCTGGCCTAAAACCTATGACGATAGCTACTATATTTATTTTATTTAAGATTTATTTATTTTATAGAGAGACAGAGAGAGTGCATGCACACAAATGGGAGGGGGAGCAGAGGGAGAGGGACAGGGATTCTCAAAGCAAATTTTGTGCTGACTACAGAGCCAGATGTGGATCTTGATCTCACAAGACCCACCTGAGCTCATGACCTGAGCCAAACCAAGAGTTGGATGCCTAACCAACTGAGCCACCTAGGTGCCCCAAGAGCTACTATTTTTTAAGTGCTTTCCATGCATGTATATATTAAGTGCCTTGTACATGTTTAATCCTTACAACAACCCAATGAAATAATACCATGGAGATGAGGGAAATTAGGGCCCAGAAAATTCAAATAACTTGGCTTTGGTCATTATAGCTTAGAAAAGTCATGACTGATACTCACTTTCAAGTCTGTTTGACTTCAAGTCTTGGGCTCATTAAGTTATCCATGGTACATTGTACTTACACCATGAAGACACTTTCAATGACCAGTATGCAATTCTGATCTCATGGGATATTGATGGTGGGTTTGGTTTTCTTTCTTTCTTTCTTTCTTTCTTTCTTTCTTTCTTTCTTTCTTTCTTTTTTGTGATTTGTGATTCAGAATTTTTTTTTTTTTTAAGATTTTATTTATTTGACAGAGAGAGATCACAAGTAGGCAGAGAGGCAGGCAGAGAGAGAGGAGGAAGCAGGCTCCCTGCTGAGCAGAGAGCCTGATGCGGGACTCGATCCCAGGACCCTGAGATCATGACCTGAGCCGAAGGCAGCGGCTTAACCCACTGAGCCACCCAGGCGCCCCAGAATTTTTTAAATGTACAAATATATGATATAAGTAGAAAAGATATACATATAAAATATAAATATAAAAGATACTTTTTATATACCATTGTATCTTTTGATTGCTCTGTACGAAAGGTCATATTTAGCAAAACATGGGGCAGTATTCAATATGATCTCATTTGCTTAATAAATCCATTTAGGGCTCAGAAGATGCAAAACATACACAAACACAATCCAGCAAGAAAGAGGCAAGAATCCTCAAAGGGGATACATTAGAATCATGTGGAATTCTATAAATGTGATGAACACTTAATAGAAAAATGAAACTTAGACAGATGTGCCCTTAGACTAACTGAACAAAAGTCCTTGAAAAGCTGAGTGGTAGGCATAACTAGAATAAGCATCTGAAAGACTGAAAAGAATATATCAAAGGGACTATCCCAATGTTTTGTATACAAAATATTTTGCATTAAACTCTTAAGAGCCGTATGATCTAAATGTGAGAATGCCCTCAGATACATTGGTAAAAGGTCCTTGAACAAAGCAGCAGAAGAAAAAGAAACCTAAAAGGGTATGAAAATGGGCTGAGACTGTTAACATCAGTTTTAAAATGCTAGTTTGATATTACGAATTTCGGCAAATGTATCATTAAGAAAATTGGCTTCAGGTGACTGGGTCTTCACCCCTTCTGCTTCTCAGTCTCTCAAATTTGTTCCCTTCTCTCAGTCCACATGCCCACTATCTGTATTTAAAATGTTCATTGTTCTTAGAGCAAAAGTCTACATGGCTTCTTTATCCTTTGTATATCTTTCTCCTTATAAAAGAGCAATTTTTAAAAAAGGATTTATTTATTTGAGAGAGACAGCTAGAGTGAGTGAGTACATGCAAATGGGGAGAGGGGCAGAGGGAGAGAATATCCAAGCAGATTCCCTTCTTATCACTGAAAGTGATGCTGGGCTCTATCTCAGGACCCTGAGATCATGACCTGAGCCAAAACCAGGAGTGGACACCCAACTGACTGATCCACCCATGCATCCCAAAGAGCAATTTTTTTTTTTTTTAATGCAGATTGGTAAGTTGCTACTTTTCTTAAACTCTTGTAGTGGTTTTCCATCCTCTTCACCATGAAGTCTGCCTCCTACCTCAGCAAAAAAAAGCTTTTTTGTGATTTTGCTTTTTCCTGTTTTCTCTTCTCCTGGCTTTCCTCTTTCCCACATGCAACTTCAACCAATTATGGTATGGGTATGGACTGGGTATGGGTACTGGGTATGGACTTCTGCTTCCGTTATGAAGAGATACTGCCTACTCTGAGGGGGAGCTTAAAATACAACAGATCCTGGATAAATTACAACAAATATATATTGTAAATGCATTGCTGGGCTCCAGGTGTTAAGAAAAAGAAATGTGAGTTGAAACCTGAACAGTGAATGATTGTCCTGACATATTTATTAATGGTACCTCTGTTTCATTCTCAAATGTATTCTAGTTTAGACAATAAATTGTATGATTTTCTAAAAAAGATTTTATTTATTTGTTTGACAGAGATCACAGGTAGGCAGAAAGAGAGAGGGGGAGGCAGGCTACCTGCTGAGCAGAGAGCCCGATGCGATACTTGATCCCAGGACTCTGAGATCATGACCTGAGCCGAAGGCAGAGGCTTTAACCCACTGAGCCACCCAGGCACCCCCGTTTTTTTTTTTTTTTTTAATATTATAACCAGCCATTTCATAATCAGAAAAAAAGATCACCAGATTCTCAGTTCAAGACCAATGGGTTCCCACTCCTCTTCCCTTTACCTTCTCTCTCCAGGCAATTCCACGTTTATAGGTTTATTGCTTCCATTGCTCCATTTCTGGAAACAAATTCTGTATCAGTTAAGAAATAATGTCAAAACTCACACTAAGTGGTAATGAACATTTACTGTCTCATATAATGTGAGAATCCAGACACCAGTTTGGGTGATCTAGCAATTTAATGCTGTTATGCAAACCCAGTTTGTTTGTTTGCTTCTTTCTTTCTTTCTCTTTTTCTTTTCTTCCTTTCTTTATCCCTCCTCCCCTCCCTTTTTCCTTCCTTCCTCTCTCCCTTCCTTCTTTCCTTTTCTTCAGCCTGCCCTTTATGTGTCAACCTCATCCTAAACTGGGCTTTCCAAATGGTGGTAAAAATGTTGCAGCTGCTCCAGGCTTTGCATCTGCACACCAGGCCCTACGACCCTACCAGCATTCCACCCAAGAATCCTGAAATTCACCTTCATAGGTTTGTTTGGGTCACATGTTCTCCCTAATCCAATCATTCTGGCCATGATAGTGGAATGTGCTGATTGGCTTAGCCCTGGAGCTGGGAAGGAGTCTCCCTTTCCTAAAAAATGTGAGCTACTTGGAAGAACAATCAGGAAGAGAAGGGGGAATGGATAGAGGATCAACAACCAGCAAATTTTCAGTCTGTAGTAGAAGCCTTGATGTGCCTTGCAAGCAAACCCAGCCAACTTAGAAGAGCCTCAAACCTGAGACTTACTGTGGAGGTTACACTAAAGAACTTTTGATTTATACTATTTGGGCCAAGAGAGGAGTTTGAGATATAGATTGGTGAGTGCGAATAGTGTTTATTCTGTTTCTGAAGTCAAACATCTGATTCTCGAACATGGTTATGAACTTCTTAATTGATTTTGAAGTTTGGGCCAAGATTATTACTTTTTGATCCCCATTTTTCCTTATCTGCAACTTGGGGATAATTTCCCTATCTTATTCAGTTTTGTGAGAAATAAATGAGATTATGCATATAAAGTGTCCAGTATAGTGTGTGGCACGGAGTAGATAAGTTCCCTTTTAGTTTATAGTTACTAAATTGACTCTGAAGTCATCAGCATAATGACTTTTTCTTGGGTCATTTAATCCACCTGCCAAGCTGTGGCTGCTCCTTTGTAACATGTTATAAAGTAGGAGCAGGTACATTGGGAAATAACTGGGTCTGTTATTCTCTATATCTCTTCTTTGAATACTGGGAAAAAATCTGATTTCTTAAAATTTCTAATAAATATGAATATATTTTAATATCAGTAATAAACTCTGAGCAGCCCTGGAATCTTCCTCTCACTCTGGGATGCTTCAGCCATTGTATTTGGCCCAAGTGTCAATCCTTTCCTAATGCCTCAGGAAACTATAGCTGTTTCTTCATTTCTTACCAAAACCAAAAACTATTTTGCTCCAGGGGAGCCCATTAGCTCATTTGAATTAAATTTTCAGACTCTAAGCCAAAAAATCTCAAGGTCATAAGGCCGTGGAGCATCAGCAAAATATCTGACTCATTCTTGATTCTTGCTTTCCACACCTGACCCTGACAGTGTTTATGTTCACTGCTACCCCTTTTCCCAACCTAACATCAGCTGATTGGTCGCCTTACACTTGCAGGACCTAGCAGCATGAACAATGCTTCAGTGAACCCTTCCAAGCAGTCAAGACCATGAATAATTCATCAGCTTGCAGCTACCTTCTTTGCCCCTGGTGGTCCCACCATGAGTTACAAGTGACTAAGCTCAGGGGAAGCCCTCTCCCCAGGATAATTAGTCTTCCTTCAGCTCCATTGAATTAGCACTCCTATTTTATTGTACCCTTGGGTTATAGGGGTTATTAAGTTATAACACAAGCAAATTATTGCTGAAGGCCTATAGCAGATTATTCTCAAGTCCCTGCCACTATATGAATGGGGTTTAATCATTATCATGGAAGTTTAAGTCTGGCTTTATGATGTTGAGGGATGTTTATTATATTTTGATTTTCAAAGACGAAAGTAGATTTATATTTCTTCCTGATTATAAAGGTTACAAAAATGAATGTTTGCAACTCGAACAATACAGAAAATCATGGTGAAGAAAGCAGCGGTAATTCTAAATCCCAAACCTAGAGAAAATCATTGGTAGCGTTTTGTTGTATGTGACCCAGACCTCTTTTTCCCTTTTTCTCTTTCATTTTACATAAATGGAATGAAATTAAAATGCAATTTAACAACCACTGAGTGTATCTTTTATACTCATAAATACAGACGTATGTTATCATTCTTATGACTAAGTGGCATTGGGTTGCGTTTATATACCAGACTTTATCCAGTCCCCTGTCGATGGGCACTCAGTTGTTTCCAAATTGTTCTTATTAGCAATAATACTGCAGTGAACAACCTTAAACACTTTGGCATACATATCAGCTTATCTCTTTAAGACAGATTTCTAAAAGTGGAATTGCTAGGCACATCAGAAGGCTTTGATTCATATAGATAAACTGCTTGTCAAATGGTATCACAAATTTATATGTGGACTAATGATACTTGAAAGCAGTCCAAAAAAATACTGTTTAAAGAAACCCATTGAGGAGATGGGCTTTCAGGTCCTAAGAGGAAGAAAACCAGCATGAGCTCCTGGCAGCTTACTCCAAGTCAACCTTAGAGAATCATAGAAAGAAGGATCCAAGATGGTAGAATCTAGGAACAAACAAAGCAAAGCATAAGAAGCTCTGGCAGACTGAAAGCCTTGGATGGTCGGTATAGGAGGTGGGTGGCCATGGTAATGGGCCCAGGGAAGCCAGGGGTTTAAAGATAAAGATATCTCTAGGGGTTCAGCTCTCATTGTTTTCCCCTATTACCTTAAGACAAATCAATGTTTAAGTCTTCTATTGCTAGGCTGCTAGTACTGGTGATTGCCCTATTGGGATAAAGGGCTGCTGGAGGTGTGGACTGACTATTCTTGACATTAACTCTCTCCCTCTCCCACGATCCTAGGGGCAACTACATTGCAAACTAGGGATATGCCTCCTCCTCATTCGTTTCTCCCCGCTGAGCAAGGAGCCTGGTGTGGGACTCAATTCTAGGACTCTGGGATCATTACCTGAGCCACCCAGGGACCCTGAGAGAGAGAATCTTAAGCAGACTCCACACTCAGCACCGTGCCCAACTCAGGGCCTGATCTGAAAACCCTGAGAGCATGACCTGAGCTGAAATCAAGAGTTGAATGCTGAACTGACTGGGCCACCCAGGTGCCCCTGCAAGGGTTTATTTCTGATTGATTGAGGAAGACAGTTTCCTAGTTTGGAATTGGGGGAAAATGAGGGATTATTGGTCATTGCTATTTTCTTGTTGGTTTATTTTTATTTGAATTCCCTAAAGAAATTAGCTTCATGAAATATTGCTAGCCCTTTCTTCCAAACTTTCTCAGCATATCCGAGAATATCTGAAATACAAGAGAGTCTTACCTCAATGCCATATTAAGTTTAATTAACATATGGCATTGTGTACTACATGCATTTCATAGTATGTCAGTTTCTTGCTTTTTTCAAGCCCTTCACCCATACTCATCTCTGGCTGGAGTTATCTTTCTTCCATTTATTATCCCCATGGCTAGTTCCTCATCTCCTCCTTGAGGTCTCACCTGAGATGCTACCTCCCACCCCAACATTGTTTTCAGGCTTGATGATCATTTATTCATTCATCCTTTTATTTAACACGTTTATCGACCTTTCACTTGCTATATGCCGGGCACAGTTAAGTGCTAAGTGTTGGCAAAAGTAGAATTGCCTTCTTGGAGCTACTGTGAGGAGAGGGGAGGAAGGCTTTAAGCAAATGGGCACACAAGGAAATGCAAAATTGCAACTCTACAGGTACCATGAGGAGGAGGTGCGTCATGTTATGAGAATGAATTAGTTCTCTTCTAGTCAGATTGGATGGACAGGACTTCCTTGAAGACATGAGACCAGCATCCTGTTTTTCAACTTTATGGCTATTACTGGCTGAATTGTGTTCCTCCACTTCCCCTTCAGATGTTGAAGTCCTAAGCCCTCATACCTCATGATGTGACTATATTTGGAGAGGTGGTTTTTAAAGGTGTTATTAAGATAAAATGAGGTCATATGGATGGGCTCTAATCCTGTAGGGTGGGTGTTTTTACAAGAAGAGATTAGGATACAGACAACATACAGAAAATGACCATGTTGAGGACACAGTGAGAATGCCGCCTGTAAACCAAAGACAGAGTCTTCAGGGGGTATAGCTCAGTGGTAGAGCATTTGACTGCAGAGTCTTCAGAAGAAGCCAAACCTGTGGACACCTTGATCTTGAAGTTTTATCCTCCAGAAATGTGACACAACAAATTTTTGTTCTCTATCTACTCAGTCTGTGATATTTTGTTTTGGCAGTCCATAAAATGAATTCAGTTTCACTTACAAGTTTTTATTTTATTTATTTGTTGTTTGACTAATTTTGTCTGTCCCCTCTACCCTTTTTCCTGTTGTCCCCCTGCCCCCTGTGACTTGGGAGGATTGAATCTATTTTTTTTCTTTTTTTTAAAAAAAGTTTATTTTACTTTATTTTTTCAGTGTTCCAAAATTCATTGTTTATGCACCACACCCAGTGCCCCATGCAATATGTGCCCTCCACAATACCTACACCAGGCTCACCCAACCCCCCACTCCCCTCCCCTCCAAAACCCTGTTTGTTTCGCAGAGTCCACAGTCTCCCACGGTTTGTCTCCCCCTCTGATTTCCCCCAATTCACTTCTCCTCTCCTTCTCCCAATATCCTCCGTGTTATACCTTATGCTCCACAAGTAAGTGAAACCATATAATTGACTTTCTCTGCTTGACTTATTTCACTCAGCATAATCTCTTCCAGTCGCGTCCATGTTGATACTGTTCTATCACAGCATACAGCATGGTGCCAAACAATATTTGCTCCATAAATAGTTGTTGCATGTTGACATAAAAAATACTAAGTGTATTCAATATTGTGATGGAGAAATCCAGGTTAACACTGGGCTTTGAAAGCCCACTTCTTTCCTCTACCTACATGGAGACTTGGTTCTGCCTGTGAAATCTTGGGATAAGGGCTTTGGTTGGTTGTGCTGCCTGAATTTCTTGAAATGCAAAAGTACTCACTTCACACTTTTTCTTGGAAAAGAACCATCTGGATGAATTTCCATTAGGGGGATTATTCATTCCTTCTCCAGATTTTGCACACAGCACATTCTGAATTTTCTGATTCAACAAATTCCTTGATTCATCTACCTTTCTGATAGATCCCTGTGGAAGTGCTGCTTCCTCACTTCTGCCAGCTCCATCTCCAGTTAGTGCTGTGGTCTGCTCTACTTGCTCCACTCCCTGGGAGTCCACAAGCCACATAAGTATCTCCAGCTGTCACATTTGCTTTCAGCGAGGCATTCTTTGTTTGATGGTTGCTTACAGTTTTCACAGAGAAGAAGGAAGCTTATTTCTTTTCCCTGGAGAATACCAGCTCCCCTGTCTCCCCCCAACCCATCCTTCCCCCACCTTCTTCCTTCTGGATATCTTGAGCTGGCTGATATTTTGGGTGCTGGGATCTGCACTTATTAGAAATGTGAATCTGAGGGGCACCTGGGTGGCTCAGTGGGTTAAGTCTATGCCTTCGGCTCAGGTCATGATCTCAGGGTCCTGGGGTTGAGCCCCACATCAGGCTCTCTGCTCAGCAGGGAGCCTGCTTCCTCCTCTCTCTCTGCTTGTCTCTTTGCCTACTTGTGATCTCTGTCTGTCAAATAAATAAATAAAATCTTAAAAAATAAAGAAATGTGAATTTGAGAAGTGTAAGTAATCTCTTCAAGCTTATCCAAAGGAACTAAGAATTTTATGAGTTAAGAGACATGCTTCACCTAGCAAACTCTTAATATGTTTAACAAATGGTGATGGTATAATGATGATGATTATTTTTTTAAATAACTTTTTATTATGAAAAATTTCAAAATATCTTTACTATACAGAGAGAGTATAATGAAGCCCCATGTATCCATCATTCACAAGGCTAGTTTTGCTCTACCTATATCCTTAGATCTATTTACTATAGACAGAGAATTATTTTCAGCCTTCTTTGGAAACCCTTTTACCCTACCATTAATCTGAAAGAATCTTTGGCTATAGTTCTCTAACAACATTTGGATTGAGATTTCTGTGTCTTATTTACCTTACTCTTGCCCTTGAAATGTAAATACAACAGAACTTCATTCATTAAGATAAATTGGAGGAGAGAGGTTGAGATCTAATTTAGTAAAAACTTGACAGCCATTTAAAGACAATTAAGGTTTTATTATTTTTAAAGTCTTCTAATCATTTACATTAAACTAACTATTGGGAAGCCAAGGTCTTTTGGGATCTATTTTGATGACTATTAGAAAGATATTTAAATGAATACCTTATTGTTTATAAATATGTGCTTGTAAAAGTTTTTTTTTTTTTTTTTAAATGGAGAGGCTAAATGTTTTAAAATGTTTTCCTCAGAACTTATGTTGTAAGAAAATGTTGCCTCTCCTGTTGTCAGAAGTACAGAGCCAGTGGGTCAAGATAAAATTGCTTTTCATTCACCTAAGGCTTATTCAAACAGTTGTAACAATTTCTACCACCTATGGTGCATCTGTTGTTATGTCAGGACTTGATATAATCTTATTGCATTTAAATTTTCACAACATTTTCTCTGTTGAATTACCCTGATTTTGTCAATGAAGTAAATCAAACTCATGGAGATTAATTTGTCCAATTTTCTATGACTTGGAAGAGGAAGAACTGGAATATGAACAAGTTTTCACTAACTTCAAAGCCCAAGGCCTCCCCTTTATGCCTTGCTTCAAGCCGATAGCAGAGCCAACTCACAGGTGTTTGAGTCTGGTCGAATGTAGTGAGAGCTCTGAGAGGTGAATAGGAAGTGTTACGGGACCCTGGGGGAAGGCAGGGCAGGGTACCACTAAGTGAGCCCAGGAATTTTTGGAAAGGCTTCTCAGAGAAAAGGTTGGTGGGCTTTGAAGGAAGATGAGGAAAAAAAGTTTTTTAAAACAGAATCTTTTCAGTGAGAAGGTAGATAGAATAGAAGCCTGGGCCCTGGAACCTAACATATCTGGGTTCAAATCCCAGCTCTGTCACATTCAAGTTTGTCAAGTGCTTTAACTTCTATAAAGTTAAGTTTCCTCATACATAAAATGAAAACAATAGTTCTTGCCTCATAGCTATTACAAGGTTTAAGTTAAAGGAGATGCTGAAAAGAATACTTTAAGCATACTGCCTGGTAACTTTTATTATTATTTTTTAAGATTTTACTTATTTATTTGACACAGAGAGAGAGAGCACAAGCAAGGGGAGTGGCAGGCAGAGAGAGAAATGGGAAGCAGCCTCCCCGCCGAGCAGAGAGCTCAACGTGGAGCTCGATCCCAGGACCCCGAGATCATGACCTGAGCCAAAGGCATGTACTTCACTGACTGAGCCACCTAGGTGTCCCATGCCTGGTACATTTTGATTATTACTTCTCACTATAGGAAAAAAAGTATTCCCCCTCTCTTTTTAAATCAGTGATTGAGCAAGCGATTTCTTAAAGGATTGATCACACTCTTAGAATAGATCTTGTGCATCTGTCTGTTTAATGGCAGTACTTTACAAATTCTTTGGTCTTCCCATACACATTTTTCCTGGGGCCAGTGAAAGTCCCAGTGAGCTTGTTGTCCTCTTTATTCTAGAATTCCTCCAGACCACTACTTCTTCGTGACTTCACTAGTCTCTTGATCTTCCTGTTGCACACCATTCTTGTCATGCTTGTGTGACATCCTTGGTGTCTCTAAGATGTTTGATGTTCCTCTTTTGGAACATCATGATGTTTGGTGTTCCTCTTTTGTGGCTGTGCACTCCTGTTTTCATCAGAGCCTTCCATTAGAGAGTGCGTGGTCAGACAACCTCAAGGCAATGCTGGGAGGAAGCACTGGCCACAGATTTCCTCCGAGGACCTGCTCAATATATTATTCCCTTTCTTGTGTATATTTTTTTCAACTTCTCTGTGTCCTTATCCATAGTCATAAACATGACGTTAAGTTTTAAAAACTTACTTCTTGACCTGCATGTACTTGTAGGGACCTCTAATAATCTTTTTTTTTTTTTTTTCTCTTTCCAATAGAGGATCCATGATGGCATGGTCCTCAATTTCTGGCTCCATTTACCATTCACTTATTAATTCTCTTAATGAATTTCATCTCTTTCCATCTGCCAGAATACCTCATTCCCGCCTCCTTCCTTCTCTCTTCACCTTCTGGATATCTTATATGCATCTCTCAAGATCTTGTCAAGCACCAGCTCCTCTGTGAATTATTTCCTAAACCTGTTGTCTTAGTCCATTTTAGCTGCCTTAACAAAATGCCATTAATTGGGTGGCTTATAAAGAGCAAATGTTTATTTCTCAGATTTCTGGAGGCTGGGAATTCCAAGCTCAAGGCACTGGCTAATTCATTGTCTGGAGAGATCAGCTTCCTGCTTTGTTGTATCCTTACATAGCTAAAAAGGGTGAGAACCTTTCTGGGGCCTTTTTTTAATAAGAGCACTAATTCTATTCCATGAGGGCTCCCCCTTCGTGACCTAATCACTTCCCAGAGACCTCATCTAAATACCATCTCATTAGGTTTCAACTTAGGAATTTTGGGGGGACACATTCAATCTCCTGCATGTAAATAGAATTGTGAAAATATTCCCACTAGAACTTGCCCTAAGATTTCAATTTGAATGCTAACTTCAATCAGTAGCTCATGGCTTGTTGATACAGTAATATGTTGAGAAGGATTCTGAATTCCAATCTGGGACCTGCTGAGAGAAGTACCGGGATCAGGGATCAGTTAGTAGTTTTTTTCTTGGAATGAGAGGTGGGAGGATCGTATGTCAAGCACATGTGAACTATTTGTTTTTTTTTTTTTTTATAAGGAGGCTTCCGTCGTAGCAACTATGTAACATTAGTTTCACTCATTTGTTTTGCAGTATATTTTGTTATACTACATGTAAGTCCCCCTGAATAACCCTCAGTATTTGCTGAATGAAGAAGGAAGCCTTTGCTTTCTTGCTTCAGTTTTTCTTGGGGGTAAAGTACCTTTTCTCTGCCTTTAGTTCGCACAATGCCAAATATTGATTTTTGCCTTTCTAGAGAAGTGGTTTTCCAACCATTTTTAGTGCAGATATCTCAACCCAAATGAAATCTCATCACGAAGCTCGATCTGTAAAATAGAGAGTTCCCTTTTCGGTAGAGGAGATTGGGGGTAGTCCCAAACTCGCCATCTAGGGCTTCCAGAGCAGTTTCTTCCCAATTGGAGTAGTGGTTCTCAAAGTGTAATCAGTAAATCAGCAGCATCAGCATCGCCTGGGACCATGTTAGAAATGCAGTCTCTGCTCTGCCTTAGATTACTGACTCAGAATCTCTGGGGATGGAGACAAGCAGCCCGTTTTAATAAGCCCTCAGGTAATTCTCAGGCATGCAAAAGTTTGAGAAGCTCTGCATGAGAGAGTTCGTTTGGGGCTTAGTTAAAAACCTAACCATTCAGAAGAAGCCCAGTGGCTTCAGATGAAATGCTATGTTTCATTAGCCTACAGTAAAAACATTCTCAGAACAGAGGGGTCTTTCTGTGCTATAAAACCACACGGTTTTTACACACGTCTGGCAATCCGCTTGTCAGACGGCTACATCACAACCGACTAAATTGGCAATTGGAGGGCGGTTTAAACGTTGGCGGGGGATGCAAGTGCGGGCGCAGGCGCAGACGCAGACGCAGAGCTGCGTGGGGCAGGCTGGGGGCGGAGCCTCCCAGGCGGAGGCGGGAAACCTAGGAGCGGAAACGGAAGTGGGGAGTTTTCTGTTTGAGAACGGACGCCACTACTTTGGGGCCAGACCTTGGTGGTGCTGAGTCTGGGCGACCAGGTGCGGGTGAAGGACGCGCTTGCGCGGGGCAGAGGACGTTCCCACCACGGTATCGAATTCTTTTCTTCCTAGCCTGTGAGCTGCTTTACGTACTTCGATATGGCCAGTCACGGGCGACGTCTCCTAAGATGTCTGTAGTACAGTGTCAAATAGGACGAGAGTTCTGTTTGAGTTCGTAATGCTCTCTTGGCCCACGAGACGTAAGAACTTTCAGGAGAGAGTGCTGGGAGTGACCAAGTATAGACATTCCCTGCTTGGGAAGAGTGGTGGTCTAGTGCCCGTGTTCATTTATACCAACAGTAGCTTTTTCTTCACTCTTGGAGTCGGAGCTCTGCTGAATAACTGGATCCAAGGAGGAAAGAAAGAAATTCAGTGACTACAAGACTATGTTGAAGCCCTAGAAGGAATAAAACACACGCAACACGTGTTTCGGCAGCCTAGAAAGCTGAGTTTCCGGGGGGGGGGGGGGGGGTGCAGATGGAAAATTCAGAGCCAAGAGGCATCATTTAGTGTGGTTTTTTGCTTGTGATCCTGACTGGGTACACACCATGGTCTGACCGATGGCGCTAGCTGAAGTGTTTATGGAGACCTGTCACCAGATGTATCATCAGTTTTGGGACTGGGCTGACCCCAGAAAATGTGAACTTCAGCATTAACCCCAGAACTACCCATAAAGACATGGAAATCTGGCCTGAAGACAGTATCATTCTGCTAGGACTAGAGACAGTTGAGAGCCTTTTCTGTAACTACTGGCTCAGTGGGGACAAGAAATTCCAGGACCAGGGATGGGAGAGCCTGCTGTGCTTCAATAAGTATGCCAGCATCCGTTTACATGACTGTCCTTCAGTTGGTAATGTTCAGAATCCAATCACGAGAGACAAGATGGAAAGTTACTTTCGGGGAGAAACTCTAAGCACATATATTTTCCGTTTTCTGATGACATGGATTTCCTCAACCCTGATAAATATGTGTTAAATATAGAGGGTCATCTCCTGCCCATCTGGACGTCAGCTTGAAAGGCTTGGAACAACTCCCAATCATGAGACTTTTCTGGATAGAACGTTGTGTATAGTAGAATTTTTCTTTTTTGAAGATTGTAGATTGGCAAGCCAGTTGCAAATGCATTAAAATTAGTCATCCTTTGACTTTTAGCCCAGCTGGTTACTGTGAGCCATACAAGTTCCAGCTCTGGGCTGGAGATGACAAGTCCAGTGGGACAGCTGGAGTCCAGGAAATCTTGGAAGACCAGGTACGGATGGATTTTGCAGGGCCGGTGGTTTTGAATCCATTCTCGTGCATTTCTTTAGGTGGTGATTCAGGTTGGCTTTGGGATTTGTTTCTGTGCCCATGCTTTCTAAATCAGGACCACTGCGAGTAATAAGAAAGAATAAAGTTAGCCAAATTTTGATTTATAGGAAACAAAACAAAAACTACCAGTAATACAGAATCCTGCCAAACAGCCTGATTTGTGTTTTCAGTTAGCCCCTTTGCCCGGGGGTGGGAGTGGTGTGGGGAGCTACACTGCTGTTGGGAGAAGAGAGAGGCTCTAGCTGGTGACAGAGTTGAGGCACGCCGGCATTGGAAGCAAATGGGGGAGGCAGAGACAGACTAAATATGCCCTGAAAGAAGATGGCTCTTGTTGAGTTTGGGCAGCTTGTGATTTAAAAAAGATATTAAGGAAAAAATAATTGGGTGCAATGCCAGTGACACTTGCCAGTGTCATTCTCACTATTAATTGAGTTACATACTGTGCCCAATAAAGTTTTAACAGAGCGAAGCACGGCAAATTTGTAGACCCAGCAGGTTGCTTATTGGGGCTGCACAGCCTGGTTTTTGCGATGAACATGGAATGATGGGCTATCAACTTTACATTTACCCTCCAGCTGGTTGTCTCTGCTATTTTAAAGAGCCAAGCCAGGTGATATAGGCAGTGAGTGAAAGGAACCCAAGATTCCATGCAGTTGATAATGAAAAAGGGGTTTAATAATGATTTTTTTTTTTTGGTTAGAGAAGTACTGTCTCAGAATAGTAGAAAAGCCTTGGACAGTGAATAAGAACTCAGATTCTGAAGTTGGTGAGATACGGTGTAATCCTTTGAATTATTGTTCTGTTCTAAAGATATTCTTCCCCTGTTGCACTGGAAACTATTATACTCTCCTTCCACAGTGATTTGGGCTTAGCTTCAGGACCTGGTTTGTTTGGAATGTTAGCACATGTGATGGGAGCAGAGGCTTGGAATGTGCTTGGATGGTTGGACCTGCCCCTTTGTGCTTTGGTTATTTATCATAGGAAAGATGTGGCCCTGGTAGCTACTCTGCTTTCACCCTGGGATCCAGGGTAAGATAATGAAGCAGACCTACCTGCAGCCTGAAGTTAAACCACTCAGCGGAGGTGACTTATTAGCAGAATCACAGTTGACCTGCAGAATATCAGCGCTGTTGTTAGTAAGTTATCGAGAGTGTGGGAGTGGTTTGTTATGTGGCTGGCACGGTCACTTGGGTATAAATACTCTCTCTGCTGCCCTCAAGTAGTTTAATTCTGGCAACATACCACTCTCTTTAGACCTTAATGGCCTTATCTGCAAAATGGGCAACGTAGTAATGACCATACAGGTAAGCATTAAATGAAATAATGCATGTGTGTGTTTCATTATACCTTGCACTCAATAAACATTTGCTCTTGTTAGAGCTATAAGTAAAAATAATGATAGCTATAATTTATTGAGCACTTACTACTCTGTGCCTGGAGCTAATGCAGGTATTTTGATGTTTGGTCAATATTTGGTAGATATTCCTTACAACTCCAAGAGATGATTATCAGCTTAACATACTATATTAATACCACAGGTATTATAATATTAATACAATTTTCTCATTTTACAAATGAATGCTCAGAGAGGTTAAATAACTTGCACAAAGTTGCACAGATAATAAGTGGAAGAACTGACTCTTTCTAGTCTGCTTTACCTTGTGGCTTATGTTCTCTTCACTATGCTAGAGTACTTCACTCATCTTTAGGAGTACAACTTACGTCAGTGTAGTGTATCATGCTTAATGAAGCACTTTCACATTATCACATAAGGTCCTTTGAGTAACCAAGTTGGACCTACATCAGTGTGGCCCCCTACAGATTATTTTATCTTTTCACTTTGGAATCATCATAGGCAGATCCCCCTCATTCAGTAGGGTAATGTGGTCACCTTAACATCACATCTGCTTAGAAGAGCAAATGTGTTTAGAGACAGTAAGGCTAGCTTTTCTTAGAATGGTAGACTATGTCCTTCTCAAGTCCTTCGGTAGACAAGTGGCCCCATATTGTGAAGGCAGAGGCTATAATTAGACCTGTTCAGTTTTGAGGTCATCAGAGAAAAGCAGCCTGTCTTCCTAATCTGTAAGAAGGTGGATAGTGGTTTTGGATTTGGGAGGCAGAGGGTAAAGAGCCGAGAGTCCTCTGGTATTCTGAGGCCAGATGGTTTCCCTGGAAAGTAGCTACAGGTTTTGGTTATTATGTCTATAACTAACAGAAGTCCAGTTGTTGGGGCAGAGTTCTAAGGGGGCCGAGACTCACTTCTCTTGAAGAATCAGTGTGCCAGAATCTGAGCAGTGAAATATCACAGTAATGGGTCCATAACAACCTTGGTAAAGAACCAGCTCCAACAAAGAGATTCCAGCAAAGCACATCTGCTGAATGACCAGACTCTATTTTTCATACCCTTGACTATGAAAAGCCTTTTTTATGGGTCTTTAAATCCCTTGAGTTCCTTGGATAATTCATGGAAATGAGGAACTTCAAGAGGGAGATACTGGCTTTATTGCTGATAAAGCTAATAGAAATGATGTGACTCTATTTGTATCACCAGTGTGTGTAACTGTTTATTATATACCAAAGCTTGGAGGCATGCCCAGGGATTTATAGTTAAAAAGTGGTGACACCAACACTCAGATTCTGGTCTTTTGATTGTGTTTGCTGCAGCTCCTGCTTGGTTCCCTCCATCTGCCCCAATGGAAGAGTCTAAGTCTAGTACTTAGAGTAGTTGCCCTGCAGATGTCAGACATATATAAGGCAATGTGTAAGTGGCAATGTGTAAGTTTAACAAGATTTGTGAGAAGTTTAATAATAACTTCAAAAAGAATATTGGATACTTCTGTTTATAGTTTTTTTCACCTTGTAGAGTTTCTTACTGATCACTTTGCCTCTTTACCTTAGTTGGTCCATATAGTCATACCCTTTCCATAGCTTCTCTCCACCTATTATCTCTCTTCCTTTTTAACATCTGTTTTTCTTGAGAACAAAATGCAAATTCCTTTTATTATCTCATGGTTTTCTTTTTTGTTCCCTTGGCTCTTACATTCATATACTCAAGGGTTCACCTTGAATCCCAAAGACTTATTGGGTTATTTTGCCGACAGAGTTAGTTCTCTTCCTAGGAGAAATTCTGTTACCAACTCTTAGGACAATTGATTCATGTATCAAGTGATACACGCATCTTCCTTATTGAGGAATTGCTGTGTTCCAGGGACTGTTCTAGGTGTTGGGAATATACCAAAGAATGAAATAAAATTTATGCTTTCATGGAGGAAAATAAACAAGAGCACTTTGGTATATAAGATGGTGAAAATACCACAAAAGAAAAGACATGGTAAGGGAGTAAGGAGTCTTGAGGAAGAGTGATTATTCCATGGATGTTTTGTATAAACTGATGTGTCAGAAGGAAGTAAGAAAGTGAGTTATATTTCCAGAAAGAGGAGACATCAAGTGCAAAGGCTCTGAGTGGAAGTCTGCTTAGCTGTTTCAGGGAAGACCAAAGAGACCAATGTGGTTGTAGCAAAGTGAAGGAATGGGAGTAGGGTGGGGTATAACTGGATTTAATTCATATCACGAAGGACCTTGTGGGTCATGGGGAAGGAATTTGGGTCTACTGAGGAAATAGGAAGCCACTGGAATGTTGCGATGGAGGAGTGAATGGATCTATGTTGCTAATGGATCTCTCTGGTTGCTGTTTAGAGAACAGATGCTAAAAACCCACGGGTATAAGTAGAGAGAGAAGTTGGGAGATAGTTACAGTAGTCCAGATGAGAGTTGAAGGTGTCTTGGTCCAGGGATATTGTGGTGGTGATAGTGGTAAGAAATGGTTGGATTTTCTATATATTTGAATGAATGAATGTGATACTGGCAGAATTTGCTGACTGATTATCTGTAGTTACTTGAGAAAGAAGTGATAAAGATGTCTTGGGCTTTTGGGATGAGCACCTTGAAGGATAGGTTTACCATTTGTTAAATAGCAAAGCTGATGCAAGGCATGTGCTTGGTGGAGGAAGTTGAGAAACTTGCTTTTAAGCATATGTAGCCTACAGACATAAGCATGCAGATGTTAGTCAGGCAATGGAATATTCTAGGCTCAAGTTCAGTAAGGAGGTCTGTACTAGAGATAGAAATTTGGCAGTGGCTTTTAAGAGCATGACATTAGGTGACATTATCCAGGGAATGGGGCATATTTAGAGAACACAGATGAAGTTTGGGGCATTGTAAATCAGAAGGTCTGGGAGATGAGAATGCAGCAAAGGACTGCCTCTTCTCTCCACTATATACCTACTTTCCGACAAGTAGTCATTCATATGTATGCAGGGTGAATATAGTGTTCAGTCTATACCTGAATTTTGGTGCCTATGTAAAATAGAACTTTTATAACTGTAGGCACATAGCAGACATGTAATAAAAGTTGAGTGAAGAGCAAATAAAAGAATGAATGAATCACTTCGTTTTTCCCATACTTTCTGAGGGGCACAGTTAATCTTTTTAGCATATGATTTTGTGGTGTTTATTGTGTCTTTGTGGACTGGAATGCTCTCCAGATTACTGGAGGAGAATATTGGCCCTGCATGTGTGCACTTCCTTATCCCACCTCCCCATGGACATGGGGTGATCTGTTTAGGCAGAGCCCTCTGTGTCTCAGAAAGCCTGCTTAGAACTAGTAATATCACCACTTTGGGCAAATGCTGAGACGTATCATTCCGACTATAAGTAGAGAAGGAATTTTCTTTTCAGGAGGATTGTTTAGAGAATTGAGCTCTTTTGCTGTGAGCCCTGCAGCCTGCCTAAGGCAGGGCACATAGGCGAAAGATCAGATTCTCTCCTGACCCTATGAAGAAATGGCTTTTAATTTGCCAGTCCTGCAGGAGAGGCAGCAACTCTGAACACCTCCCTAGTGCCTTTCCATCGGGAATGCACAGCTGGCCATGCTGATTGCTTGCCTTTCTTTTGATTAATATCCTCTTGGTGTTGAAATGCATTTGGATTCCAGCTGCCTCATCTTATAGATTTCAATTTAGAAGCAAAAGGAAAATACAATAGGATTCTTATATATAGAAATTTTAAATATCACCAAACAGCCTCCCTCCTGCTCTTTGCCTGGCCCTGCTCTTTCTTTGGAGAGCAGGACTTTTATTTCTTTGTGGGTGCTGGAAGCTCTTGGGCACCAAAGCCCAAAGGGCTCCCATCTGCAGTGCTGGTGCATCAGTAGAGGGGATGCCATTTCTTTTCTCACCCCCCGCCCCATTTCAGATTCTTTTCATAAGAGAGGAAACTCATGCAGGATGTCTACTTCTACTGAAGGACTGGGGAGAAATCTTTTTTTGTTTTCTTTACTTCCTTACTTGACCCTCTCCTTGGGAGGACAAAGGGCAAATAAGATTGTTCCAAGTTACCAGTGTGTCTTCCAAGAGTATGTCAGAGCCAGACTCTGTCATTTTGTTCTCTCTTGGAGAGCTTCCCTTTCTGGTCTGCATTTGGTACCTGACCAGTAGGTGCCTGCTTTATTCAGGCCTCTTATTTTCTCTCTTCTGGGCTCTCTGACTCTCTCAGAGCAGAGGCCCAACCATGACTTCTATCCCAGGTATATTATAATTAAGTGGGCCCTCTAATTTGATGCTGACTTTATCCTTTGTGTTGGCCTCAGTTGGTTAGAACTTGGAAAGGGGAGAGCTTTGATTCTCTAGAGTCCCAGAAAATGGGCATTAAGCCTCAGGGCCTCACTCCACAGCCACAGTCCATACAACCAGGACTGGGAAACTCTTGGGGGCAGGTGATGAAATCTACAACATAGCCAATGACTCATGTTATTGGTGGAATGGTTTTTGTTGTTGTTGTTTTGTTTGTTTTTAGTTTTAGATGTAGAGTTCAGGAATTCATTAGTTGTGTATAACACCCAGTGTTTTACACTGGGTGCCCTCCCTCCTTACTGCCCGTCACCCAGTTACCACATGCCCCCACCAATGGCTTTTAAAAAAAATAAAGATTTTCTCTCTGGAAATTAAGATTGAGGGAAACTTACTAGTAGCAGTTATACTCCAAGGTCACATCATATTTGGGTTGGGATAGTCATTATGGGGGTACATCCATACTGAACACTGAGAGAATAGAACTCAGGGGAATGTGGTTGGGACAGAAATGAAAAGTAAGAAGACTTTGGGGGAAGAAGAGGAAAGCAGGAAGCTGAGGGAATGACGGAGAGAGAGAGAGAGAGAGAGAGAGAGAGAGAGAGAAGCTAGCTGTCCCTTGGAGCTGCTTCTGTTTCTGTTGTCATTGAGGTTTGTTGGCTCAGGTTTTCTTGAATACCCATGAGATGTGAATATTTACCACAAACTCCTCTTTTACTTGAGCTAGTTCAGGAGGATTTTTTTCCCTTTGTAACTTGAAGTTTTCTATAAAGAACTCTTAGAAGTAAAATGGACTGGATATTATAGCAAAGGTAGAACAATTGGATTCATGCCCAAGCAGAAACTTCAGGAAGGAGCCATCTGAGCTTTGTGAGATACAAAACAAATAGTCCTCTGGTATCTCTGCAGGGGCTCATAGATGCATCCAAAGATAGATGTCTGGCTCACACTCTCACTCCCTCAGCATTTCCCTTCATTGCTTTCTCTGTGCAGGTGAGAGTGCCATGAATATTGAACCGGTAGTAAGCTGAATTCTGATTATTAATTGTTCTTACTAGATTTACAGCATGTTGTTACCTGGAAGGACCCATTCTGGCCTGTTGGTCTCTTGAGGAATTTTGTGTTATACAGCACTTCTGGTCCTCCTGGCCTCAATGCTGCAGCAAGCAGCGAGGTGGCTCCTGACTCTGCAGGCACAATTGGCAGCATCTCTCCTCATGCCTGTGTTACATGCCTCTTGCCTTCCGTCCCAGGACTTCTTTGTTGATGTTGAGGTGTAACGTGATATATGGTGCCACGGGACGTTCACATGTTATGTGTTACCTGAAAGTGCTAGAAGTTAGTATCTAATAAGGCATATTTTTTCCATTAGGAGAAGGACACCAGTGGGTAAAGTCCACCATATTGCCCCCTCCCCCAACATACTGAGAGCTTTTCAAATGGTGATTCTGTAAGAGCAATTAGTTGTACTCAGCAGTGGCCAGCTTGATAATGTATCTTCACAGATTTTACCCTTCTTCCTTACTTTACCTTTCCTTGTCACTCACTACTTTTGCATGTGTTGCAACTCCAGATGCAGTAGGATCCTACAAGCCTCTGCTTCACACTCTGCTTTCCAGGCTAAGGTTCCTAAAGAACATGGGCCTCTCATCACTTTTGAGGGTGTGGGTTACCAGCATTTGTAGTTACCAGAAACAAAATTAATAAACATGGCCTTATGATCTTAAAGGGAGAGGGAGAAGAGATTTAATAGGTTGACCAGAAAGGATATGACATGATGTGCACAGCAGAACTCAAGGTGATTTTCTGTTGTGAATGAGTTTTCCTTCTCAGCCATGGGTATAAGCCGCTTGTCCTTCTAGAGCACCTTCCCAGACTAGGGCTGGAGAAGGGATCAGAGATCAGGATGTACTGGTGGTTGGTGTGGGATGCTCACTGGGGCACCCTAAAAGTCTTTTTTATTTTTCTTAATCGATGTGCTGAATGGGACCTGGATGGTGGAGGTACTCCCTTAGTCTCTTTATTGCCAGTTAGTAAGATCCTCTTTGGGTGACTTTGGCCAGCATCAAGATTATCAAAATACTGTCAGCACTGGAAGTCACAGCAGTATAGCATGCATCAGGAATTAGTGGTGAAAAATTAGGGAGATGTATAATTTGTCAGAGACTGACCTGTTTGTGAAACCATTTTCCTTCCCAGGAGCACAGAGAGATTGCATTCCCAGCCTTCCTTGCTGTGAAGTGGGGCCGTGTGGCTGAGTGCTGGCCAGTAGAATGTGGGCAGATGGTAGGCAGTTCTAGGCTTCACCCACCTCCTGTGAGTGATTTTCCATTCTTTGTCCCCAGTTTATAGCTAAAGGGTTTCCTTGGACAAATTCTGAGACTTAGAAGACTGTGGAGCCCCAAGATGGAAGGAGCTTGAGTCACCAAATGACCTATTCCCTCGCAGTTAACCCATACTAGACATGCTATGAGAAGTGGCCTATTTCTCTGTTAAGTCACTTCGATGTTGGAGTTGTTTGTTGTAGCATTTAACCTTCTTTGACTGATATTTAAGTGTTACAGGGGTGGTTATTGTAAACAAAATGTTTCCCCACTGATTGGTCTATATAGTAAGCACACATGGGAATGTCATTTGAGAGTAGGTGCTGGCAAACAATATTATATTTAATGGGCCTTTTTATTTCCTACAGTAACCCCCCCTCTCATCCCTGATGGGGAAAGTTGCTGAAAGCAGTTGATGGGGAAGTTTGCTAAAAGTGTTTCCTTGGGCATGAGGGAATGTTTTATGATTATAGCCAAGGGCAAGTGGGTGTCTGTGTGCATGTACGTGAGTTTTTGTGTGTGTGGTAAGCACTGAAACAAGCCTCTCCAACCATTATAAAACCTAAAACCTTCCTTTTTTCCTTCTCACCCTCTTCTCTCTTTCCCCTACTCCTTTCTTCCCTGTCCGCCTTCCTTCCCTCCCTTCTCCTCTCCTTTCTTCCTTATCATTTACGATGCTTAATCTGTGCTGGTAGTAGAATATACCTGCTTAGAGTCTATGTGTGTCAAGTACCAGGAACTCTTCTTACCAGTCATTAGAATCTGTTTGCGTCATGAAAACAATGCAACTTTTCAGTGGATAGAATCTTAGGAGGGCTTACTGGTACAGTTTCCTAATCTAAGCCTGACTCAGAGAACAAGGCTTTCATAAGATTATATAAGCCTTAAAATTACAATAAATTCTCACTCTCTCGTCAAAACACCATACCCATCCACATCCATATGTCAAGATGTGGGTGTAGGGAACATTATTTCTATCTTGTGAGAATAGCATCCTCTGTTCTTGATATCCACATAGGCTGGGATCAGACTCCCACAGCTTTTTCACTCCCTTGATCCCACTGTGTTATATAGCAAGACTTGATTATCTGTATTCTGGAGAGGTAAATTAATTTTTAAAAGGGACACCTTCTGTTCTGTATATACACTGTATAGGTATTCAGAGAGTAAAGACTTGGAGCAGAGGAGTGGCGGGCCTGATGCCTTGGTTTTACAAATGAAGTGGTGACTCTCTGATGAAGTTGAAGAGGTGTCACAGGTCATGAAGGAGCAAGTTGCTCTTCTGGGTCTAGAGCTCTGATTCTGTGAACAAGAGAGTAGTGGACCGAGGTTGTACCTTTATGTCCCTCTCCTTGTTTGTAAAACAAAGACATCGACATTTCATTTCATTTCCCTGCTCAGAAATGTTTTCTGCTTTCCCAGTATGTATGAAGGACATACACAGACCCTGATTAAGGGCATGGAACCGAACTCCCCTCTTCCAGTTAGGAGCAGCCATTCTAAATCATGCTTGATCAAGAAGTCAACTTTTGGAGATGTCAGGATTGGCAGAATACCCTGTTACCAGTGTATTACCTTTAATAATCAAGCTGGATTCTTTCTGACTGAATGTCGTGATCGAGTCAGGGAGTGGTCACATGTTTTAAGCATGATCAATCAGAGCATTCCATGAAACTTGATGTGATGCCTTCATTTTACAAAGGAGAGTGGGGACACTCAGACAAGAGAGGAGATACGATATTTTCCTTTTGGGGGATCATAAGTAATAAGGCTAATATATGTTAGAGTTATGTGGTAATTTTTACCTCCTTATGAAAAGAATGAAGCCAACTCAGAGGAAAGCAGAGCTGAGTGATGGTGAAAGTGGGCCATGATACTATTTGAGCCCCTAGAACTGTCCATGTCTAAATTCCTAGGCTTTTCATCTATGTGGGTTAATTAATTTGTGTGTTTGTGTAACCATCTGAATTGTCATTGGGGGGTGGAACAGGCCTGGTTAATGCAACCAGAAGCCAAAGTGAGCGTCGTATGTAATTGTAGTGCTTTATGAAGTCCTATAGTTCTTCAATTTTTACCCTGTTAGGATTTCTATTTAATTAGCCACAATATAAAAAGTGAGTAATTGCTTATGGGGAAACATGGCTTTGGTGACCTCTGGGTTGATTTTCATGAATTCCTTTCATTTTCTAAATCCTTGAAGGGGGGCCTTCAGTAGTAACTCAGTTTTGTGTCTTGGTAGTTTGAGAGAACAAAACACTTCTATGTTCCCTTAAAATGATCTGAGCCATGTTACCACCCTTGCAATTTCCTTCTGAGTTTGCCTTCTCTTTTTGTCAAGCCCTTGAAACAGCAATAAATTAAACTAAGCATCGATAAACACATTTTCCCTCAACTTACATTTCTGGTTGCCAGAAATCATTTCTCTTCAATCTGTTGACAGGTAGCAGGCATGATTCCAGCATGGAATACACTGTAGGGTTATTGATTTTTCTGTGATAATAGTAATAGAAATTTATTAAACTATCACCATGTGCTGGGACCTATGACTTACTCACAAAGATTACTTTTCCTTAAGAAGCACTCCTAGGCTTCTTGTGAATGTCCATGCTAATTAAAGTCTAAATCCCTTGGCCTGTTTGGAGTATAAAATTTTCTGCAATCTGACCTGCACCTTTCTTTCCAACCTTATTTCTGTCTCTGTCCTTTAGTCATATTGAATTGCTTGTGTTTCCAGAACATACATCTTGCATTCCTATTACTTTGCTTTTATTCATGATGTTTCTTTTGCCGGCAGTGTCCTTTTTCTGGTCTTCCTCCATATGTCCAAATCACTCATCCTTCCAGGCCAAGCTGGCATGCCACATTGTCCACAAGGCCTTTCTTGATAACCTCAATCAGAATGAATCCTTCTCTGCTTGGAATTTGGCAGCCCAGCGTATGTGCTCCTCTCTTACCAACTGCCACACACCACAGTGCTCAGACAGCCCTCATCCCCACAGCCGCCACAGTCACCCATCCCAGTCTAATGCTTCCCAGTACAAAGGCAGCTGTCACTGATCTCTGTCCCCGTAATAAAGCTGTGAGGTGCCAGAGTCAGAATTTAGCTCTAAGCTGTCTGACTCCAAAGTTGGAAGTTTTAACCACTGTACTTTATTACTTCTTCCTATGGCATATACTTTAGTATTTATGAATATGTCTTACTTTCAAGACTGGACTATAAACTTCCCCCAAAGCAGGGTCTTCATTTAATTCATCTATATATGACCTTGTAAATGCTGAGTGGAGGGCCAGGCAAGTGTAGATGCTTAGTAAATATTTGGATAGGGGCACCTGGGTGGCTCAGTGAATTAAACATCTGACTCTCGATTTCAGCTCAGGTCACGGTCTCAGGGTTGTGGGATCAAGCCCTGCATTGGCTCTACACTGAGTGGGGAGCCTGCTTATGATTCTCTCTTGGTCCCTCTTCACCTCAAAAAAAAAGTTTGGATAGATGAATGGGTAAGTGGAGATGTGCTTTTTAGCAGTGATATATTTTACAGGAATTGCAAATTATTTATCATTGGTTTTAGAACTTTGGAAGCAGAAGAGTCTTTTTTCTAATCATATGTGGTGTGGATATAATACTTAAATAATCTTGGAGAAGAGAACTCAGAAATATAGTGGGTATAAATGGAAAGATGATGGGAGAGTAATATTTGAAACAGAGAATCCATAGCCTGGATATGTAGTTAATTGAGTTATTATGTGATAATTTAAGCTAATGTATTAGAAGAGCATATGAAGATATAATAGACTTACAGCTGGTCTTTCTTTCTTTCTTGATGTCCTAGTTTAGGGTAAAAATCTCTTACCTTTCACTTTTTTTTTCCCTCAAAGCTGCTGACCCAACAGATCAGTAATTCTCAGTCTTATTTTCTGGCGTGACATTTACATTGATGACCCTTATGCAAACATTTCTCATGGGCAGATCATAGAGCATAGTTTTACCCTTCTCTCACTAAGCAACATATGTCAGAAAACTAGCAGTAAGAGTAATAATATTTTAATTGTTGTAATCATATTCAGATTCATAGAAAAAAGCATTTGATGATTTTGACATTTCAGCCACAATAAATGGATTGTGATTCTCTCTTCAGAAGATTGGGGGTACACTGCATTTCAGTACTTCTGCTATATACATTTTAAAGCCCAATCAAGGTCTGTTTTGTTTGAGGAATATGCCTGGCAGAGTTGAGGGTGGTTCCAGAAAGGTGGGAGCTTTTCCATGGGTTGAGACTAAGTCTCAGGGCAAGATTTTGGAAGGTCTTTTCCTTCAGAGGCTAGAAACTCATCAAGGAGGCAGATATTATATAAGCTAAAAACCTAAAGACAAATTAAATGTTACATTGGGTCAAATCAGTACATCATCTAGCCTAGAATTTTGTCCTAATGTGGATGTCAAGGCACGACTAGGAAGGTTAGACTCTTTGCTCCACATTATGGATGATAATGAAATTGATTTAAACATTTTAAGGGCATGGGCTGGGCATTATAATTCTTAAGTTTTGCATTATTATCTGGTGTAATTACACACTATGGGAACTAACAGTTACGAAAAAATCCTTCCATTAGATAAGCCGTGTCTTAGACCATGATTTCATGTAATTCTCTCAGCCACCCAATGAGGCAAGTACTTTTATCTACACCGAAGATGAATAAATTGAGGTTCCACAGCAATTCTCTGGATTCCCACATCTAGTAAGTCCATTGAAGAGAGAAGCAGGGGCTGTGTGGAAAGGGTAGAGAAGAGGGAATCTAGTGTCTCTGGAAGTGTCAGGACATCTCAGTCTTCTGTACCAAGGAGCTTTTGGTGTGAAGATGTGGAGATTTTGAAGTCAGACAGACCTAGATTAGAGTCACTTGCTACCTCTGTGACTTTTTTGAGAATATAAATCAAATACTTATCACAGTGCTTGGCACACATGAAACAGTAAATGCTAGCCATAGTAACAGTTGTAATTATTATTACAGGGTGAGATCTTGGGTCTGTTTGATACCGAAGTCTGCATTATAACTATGTGGACTCCCATATTATTTGTTAAATGAATGGATTCTCCCTACTTTCTTTTTAATAATTTCTTTTAATTGCTTTCTATGGTTCTCTTCTCTATGTATTTACGTGCAGCTGTAGCCTTGGTAGGAGCAGAGTCTCAGCCGAGCCCTAGGCTCAGAGTTTGATTTCCACCACAGCGGATGGTCTGTATTCAGTTTTGCAATAGGTTTATTTTATTGATTCCTGTAAGGCTGCATTTTAGATACTGGATCCTTGGCTATCTGGAACTTGAAAGGGGTCTCCTTGCTTACCTTTTGCCTCCATAAAAGCAGAGACTTGCCATTCACCATTAAGACATCTTAATGAGTGAGTTTGGAGGATCCATTATATACTTTGTCACTGATTTTTACTTGTCAGTTTGCGTTTTTGTTCCTGTCAGGAAATTCTGTAGTTATTTATCTCTGTGGGTAGTAAAACTTTTGTGCTTTCCCATATAATCTTTGGGGCTTTTAAAATAAACGCCAATGGATTTATAGGCTATAAAGACCCCTATTTTGATTCTTCCATAAAGCAAAGCTAAATTGATATTGGTTGGTCTAGATCTAGATTTGGTAGCTTGGAGAATAAGACTTTTGAGTTATATTCTGTATTTGAGTCTGTCAAAAACATTTCTCAAACTCAGACATTTAATATATTTAATTTTAATTATTTATAATTAGAATATCTGCTTGACAGAGTAAGCATGAGACAATATAGTGTGATGAAGAGGAAAGATTTTGAAGGAAGGCAGACTTAAGTTCTAATTCAGGCTGGATTTAGAACTGGGAAAGTAACGTAACCCATGGAAATTTGAGTTTTCTCATCAGTAAATGGAAATAAAAATTGTATTTATCTCCTATGGTTAGCATGAGGGTTCAATGGGAAAGCGCTTACATGATAGCCTAGTGGAAGGTAGGTTTTCAATCACAAGCTATTGTTATTATGGATCAGAAGAGACTACTGTCTTATCAGTTACGGTTCAAACCAGTATTCATTTTAAAATGAAAAAAATTACATCTTCAAGGATGGAAGCTAGGCCTCCAAGCCCATGCTAGATTAGTTTTCTTTAGCCTGTCTTCTGCCCTCGTGTGAGCTTTTGATGTTGAGAATGTTTCCTTAGTAGTGCAACCAACTGTCCTGGTTTGCCTAGGACTGTGTATGCGTGTATTAGCAACCAGCTATTGGAAATAATAAGTACTTAGTACACTTAGAAAAAATGTTTGTGTAAAAATGATCTCATGATACTAAGAAACACGCAGAATATAGTAGAAGACTAGGAATGGTGCTGTTGGGAGACAGCGTGACACAGTGGATGTTATATCCACGGAGAACTGATTAACTCTGCAACTTTGGGCAAATACCGTTTTCCTCTCGGCCCTTGGTCTCACAGAATGAGGGGATTGGATTAGATTATTTGCAACAGTTATCTTAAAATTGTTCTGTAGAACTCTAGGGTTTGGGATGTGTCTTATTGGCAAGTAAGGATGGTCATAGGGAAGTTGAACAGAAAAAGCTGTCTTCTCTTTCCTCAGTCCAGGATTCACTCAGGGCAGTTCCACTTTTCATAAATTTATAATTGAGGTTATATGCAGGGTTCCATATGACAAAAGGATTCTGTTGCTAAAATAAGTTTTAAAACCACTAAACTCAGGTAAGGGGATGGGTGAAATGGGCTAAAGGGATAAGAGTACAGTGATCATGAGCACTGAGTAGTGACGTATGGACTTGTTGAATCACTATATTGCGCACCTGAAACTGATACACCGCTGTTAACTATACTGGAATTAAAATAAAAAATTTTAAAAAAGCACTAAGCTCATAATTTAGTTCTTTTAGTTCTAAAATGTTACAGATTTATGTTACCCACACTGTGGTTGACAAAACCCATGTGGGCCTTCAGCTGCCCATTCTGCTACAAGTATTTCTTAGGACTTTCCTTTGTCTCTTGGGCGTGGTTGATTTTTACCATTCCTTGGAATGGTGGAGTCAACATAATTATGCAAGAATGATGATCCTTGTAAATCCATCCGTTTACTTAGCATGTTAGCTTTATTGTTTCATTGTATATCCCCTCACGTTGATGAAGGAGCTTGGCCAAATATTTCATGATTATTGTTATCTCTATTTTTAGATGAAGGCACTAAAAATAGAGAAAGCTACTTGCCCACATTTATATTTTTAACGAGCTGTGAAGCTTGAATGGCATCACCATGCTGAGGTCACTTAGAGTGGGCCTTTGGAATACCCATGACTTTCAGTCAGGAAGCCCTGTGTTTCTGTTTCTGCAGGAATTCAGGCACCTGCCCAGTCGTGATAAATGGGACTTTTTTTTTCCCCCTTATCACTTCCATCCTTTCTTTCATGAGCCTGAACCAGCAAACTTCTTGACGTTTTCTGAAACCTGTCATGCTATTTCACTTCTCTGTATTATCACACATACTATATTTTCTGCTCTGAATTCCCTCTCTCTACTGTTTCCTCTGCCTGGAAAGCTCCTCTTCATCCTTCAAATACCTGTGCTACTAAACTTATACACAACAAAGTGCATTATACTTTGTTGGTTATTTGTCTCTCTTTCCTGCTATCCTGTGGCTGTTCAAATGGCTTGAACTATTACCTATATTCCTAAGACTTGGCTTTCAGTATGTGCTAAACAAATTCTATTTGTATTTCTTACTAAATATAAAATCCCATAGTGATACACCTTATTGTCTTAAATACCATGTATATGGTGGAAACCAAATTTATGTCTCCTTACTCTTAAAGTCCAGATTCATGTATTCACCTGTTTACTTGACATTTACACTTGGAATATCAAATAGACATTCTAAACTCAGCATGTCCTAAACTTAACATCTTCTGTTAGGATGACCAACTACCCTAGTTTGCCTGGGACTAGGGAGTTTTATGGGCCACAGGACTTTCAGTGAGAAAGTCTCATGCCAGAATGTTTGGTCACCCTAACTCCCCATGGCTATAACTTCTGCTGTTCCAGATTATCTCCTTTATATTATTGTTATTATGATGATGATGATCAGTTAGCCCACATATAGTACATCATCAGTTTTTTATGTAGTGTTCAACGATTAATTAATTGCATATAGCACCCAGTGCTGATCCCAGCACGTGCCCTCCTTAATACCTGTCACCCAGCTACCCTCTCCGCCCACCCCACCTCCCCTCTAAAACTCTGTTTATTTGCCATTGTCCAGAGACTCTCATGATTTGTCTCCCTCTCTGATTTCTTCTCCTTCAGTATTCCCTCCCTTCCCCTATGGTCTTCCGTGCTATTCCTTATGTTCCACATATGAGTGAAACCATATGATGGTAATTGTCTTTCTCTGCTTCACCGATGTCTTTACAGCACCATTCATAGCGCTCTGTAACAGTCTACTAATTCCTTAGTGTCATGTGCTCATTCGTTTATTTAAAAAAAAATGTATTGGGTGCTCATTACTCTCAATAACCAGGTAGAAGTCATGCACACTGATAAATAGCTGTGTTTATTCATCTATTTTTAATGCATGTGTATACCCTGCCATTTTACCTTCCTCTGTTATGAAGTAGAGAATAGGAGTTTTGTCAAACCAGAACCTCTATTGAAGTAATACAGTGAAACATCATCAAACCAAGTAAAAAAAGATCTGGATGTTTCCCTAACATTTTATTAAAGCAGTTACTATCTCTAGACGCTATGGTGGACGGGAGGTGGTGTAGCACACACAGACACTCAACACCCAACTGACAGCAGCTCTTTCCTCGCAGGTGCGCTGGTCAGAAGCTTTGGAGTCATCCTTAACTCCTTCCATACCCTCATGTCCCGCATCCACACACACACACATACTCACCACAGAGTTGGCACCACTCGCAGCCTTTCCCGTCTCGATTGGCAGCAACTGTATCCTTGCAGTTGCGTAGGCCAGAGACTTTGCATTCATGCTCAGTTCCTCTCCTTTTTCTCACGTCCCACATGCAGTCTTTCAGTAAACCTTTTTGGTTCTACCTTCAAAATGTAGAATCCAATCTGGTTACCCTACTTAAAATTGCAGCCAGCAAACCATCTCCACTCATTCGTTTTCAGTCTCCCTCGCCCTTAGAGGGGCGCTAACTCCAGACCTGTTCCTGACATTTATTATTTATTGCTTCTCTAGGGATTCTTTTTGGGTCGTCTCTTTTCTTCTCTGATATATCTTGTGTATAGGGCCACGTCTAGTGTATAGTGAGTGCTCAGCACGTCTTCATTGAATGAATCTCCAAGTGTTAAAGTGAGAATTGAAGTTATTCTTCTTTCTACTGTTTGTTGAACACTTGTTATTTTTCAGCCATTGTTCTAGGTGCCTGGTATGTATTCTGTCATTTAATCCGCACTAACTTGCAGAGGTCGCCTTCATCTCCCTTCACAGAGATTAACTGACTGAGATAGTGAGTGGCAAAGCGAGGTTTTTTTTGAACCTAGGTCTGTGTGACATCTGAACGTAATGTTCAGTCGCTGTCATGTTGCCTAACGCTGTGGCTAGCCTGATGATTCTATTTCAGTAAATCACAGTCTCTCATGTTGTTGCTCACATCAGCATGTTCTAATTAGAGAGGAGCTGGTATCACCTATAACATCTGTCTTTATGAGGAGCTGTGGTGGATGCGGACCAATTAAAATGCCATAGAGCAAATAGGATGTTTACTTGGAATAAGTTTTGAACTTACTGAAGAGTACTGCTAATGAAAACATCACATTGAACAATTTCACAATAGTTTAAAACCCATTGAGCACAACAAGACAAGCATTGAGCTGTCTAGAGAGAAAGCTTGAGCAGTGTGGTGGAAAGAGAAACTATTTAAAAATATGACCATTTACAAAATTTAGTTTGTATCTCCTTCTTTTTTCCCATCCAAATAATTAAAGTTCTTGACTTGTTTGAAAATAGCTCAGATTTAATTTCATTTTGTTAAGCACCTCAATTTTTCAGCCCAGGAAAAAAAAGGCCATTAGCAAGTTACGTTATCCGTTACAACCTCCTTTATAATATGAAATTTATATGGGAAATGCTAATTGGACGTTCATCATTGTAAAGATAATGATTTCTGTACTTTTGGTGGTGATAATTAAGATGAAAGATGAAAATGATATGGGGTGAAAGTCAGATTTTTTTTCATTTACCACTGGCTGGAGCCTGGGGAAGACATTCTGTTCTTTGCCTCAGATAGGTGACAGTGGAGGGCACAGCCAGGGGAGCAAGCAAGGGTATGTAAATTGGAACTGCCTTGATGTCCAGAAGTTCCCCAGTTACCTATCCCAGGCTATTAATCCAGCTCCAGATGAAAAAGGTAGGAAATGCTGTATCTCTCAAAGACGGATGCATCTAAAATGATCTCTTCCATTCTAGCCTGTTGTTTTATGGACAAGAGCTCCACTGAAGTGCTCTCTCATCAATCCTTGTTCTTTCCTATGGGATGGAAAGAGATGGCTGAAATTAAGAGTAATAGGCATGACTCCTGTAGGCTTCTCCACTGAGCATTGTTGCATCTTTTAGCTTGCTGATGTACTCAAGATTAACCTTTTGGAATTGACTCCAGATGAATAAGGTGTGGTCATGGTGGATAAGAAACCTTGTTTTATTTTCCCATCATGTTCCTAAAATGGTTTTAAGTGAAGCAGAAGCCACGGACTTTTCTCTATACAAGGAATTGGAAAGGAGTTTAATTTATTGGAACTTGGAGAATGATGCAAGCATCCTTTTAAGCAGATTTCTACTCATATGTTTTTCAACTAAATTGGAAAACATTTATTTGGCATCTACTGTAGTGTAGACACTGACCTTTTGTAGGTATTATCGTACCTATTGTAGGTATTGTTCCTACTGGATAATTATACCCACCCAAGAAGCTATGATTGATTAAAATTCATTTTATTTTATTTTGAAAGATTTTATTTATTTATTTGATAGATACAGCGAGAGAGGGAAGACGAGCAGGGGGAGTAGAAGAGGGAGAAGCAGGCCTCCCACTGAGCAGGGAGCCCGATGCGGGGCTCGATCCCAGGATCCTGGGATCATGACCTGAGCTGAAGGCAGAGGCTTTAACCCACTGAGCCACCCAGGTGCCCTGAGACTAGTGTTTTTAGTTGGCTTGCATTCATCCCTGACATGTGCACCAAGAAATAACAGGGGGGGCATAATGGAAAACCTTCATGTTGTTCACCTCCAGGTGGATTTTTTTAAGGTCCTGTTGATTATTCATTGTGTTGGTCATAGTGTTAAGTGATTTCCTGTATCAGTAGCCTCTTAACTCTTTCCTGCCCCTATGTCCACAAAAGCCAGAGACATCCTCCTAAAACATAAATCAAGTCATATTGTTTCCCCATTCTTATCCTTGGTTACACTTAAAATAAAATCCTGGTCCTTCGCTCACTTTCTGACCTCCTAACCCACCATGCTTTCCTTTGCTCATCGTGTTCCAGCAAGTCTCACCTCCAAAACCTAGCATGTTCCTATCTCAGGATATTTGTGTTTAGTGAAACATTATTTTGCCAGATATTTGTTGGGTTTATTCCTTCACTTCATATCTATGCTCAAATGTCACCTCCTCAGGGATACGTCTCTAGAAACTCAGATATCACTCTTTATTCTGAAACCTAGTCTACTTTTTCTTTCTTTTTGATGCTGATCACTCCCTGGCATTCTGTGACATAATTATGAGTTTATGTGTTCATTGTTTACTCTATTCAGATGGGAGCTGCAGAAGGAATGAGACTGTTTCATTCACACTTCTGTTCCTAGCACCTCCCCTCTGGCCCGTCCTGGGCCCCCAGTCCAGAGTGTAGTAGGTGTTATTCCTGCCCTGGAGAAGCAGACCTGGGGTTGGACAAAGCTAAATGATTTGCTGGCAAGGGGTGAATCATGAGTTAAAACTCCAGTCTGTCTGCAAAGCTGAAGCTTTTATCTTCTGTGCTAGGTCACTTCTTTTGATACTCCTAAAGGACCGGAGCTGGGTTTTACGTTTTCTTGTCTTGGTAGATACACATTGTTTGTTGAATGGATTAGTGACAATAGCATATATTTATGGGGGCATTTTTTATGTATCAGGTACTCTTCTAGGCGCCTGACATGTACTGTCTCATTCAGTCAAGTATGTAAGAGATGGTAATGTTATGATCTCGAATTTGTAGATGACACAACTAAGGCAGAGAAGGGCTGAGCAGCTGAAGTGTAAAGTCACACGTTTGTAAGAAGCAATCTGGGATTCAGAGGCTGAGATGAGGGTCTGTTCTCTCCCCTGAGCTCAGAGGTTCTCAGTGTTTCTGTCATTATCACCTCCTTCACAAAGCCTTTTTAGATGTTTTCTTTCTCAATTGTCGCACTTCCCATGAGGTTTTAGTTCCACAGAACTGTGTATCTGTTTATGTACTATATGTCTCTCTGAGCTTTTTACATAAAAAAACTTAAGTTTTTTTGCCTCCCCCTACAAAAAAAATTTTACCCCCATGGTCTGGGCTGATCTGCCCTTTGCTGCCTTCCTCACCCATAGCAGAGGACCCAACATTGAGTTCGGTGATTAATTTTGTGCACAACATTATTATCGTTGGTTTGTTTCTGTCTCCTTTTAATATTTTGCTAATTCCTTGAAGGGCAGGGTTTGTGTGTGCCTCAGCCTCACTTTCCTAGAGCCAGGCGTGGAGTAGCCTCTCTGAAGGCTTTTTGAGCACTGTTGTTCACCTTTCTTCCACAGCCTGCTGCAGGGGTGTCCTGCGGGCAGGAGTCAAAGCTGCTGGAGCAGAGCTGGCTTTCTTCAGGGCTGCAGCCTCAAGTGCCAGCCTCAGCGCATTGCTTCCTTCTGGGTTGTCTGCGGACAGCAGTGACACGGGTGCTCAGGCACTGGAGTCTGCAGCAGGTTTCCTGGCAACAAAGGCGAGGGCAGCACCTCTTGGAACACAAGAGGCTTTTGAAAACCCTGGAGTGCCTGGAGGAGGGACTCAAGAAGGTTCATGTCAGGAGGCGATGAATGAAGGCATACCTGTGTCTCCCCATGGTGTTCTCCATCTGTACTGAGATGAAGGAAGAGGCCAAGCCTTGGAATGAAGAAAGAAGTTCCTTCTTTCATCTTTGGTTGCTCCGTCTCCAGGCATCCAGACAACCTTCAACCCAGGGTTTGGTTTGTTTTTGTTTTTGTTTTTGTTTTTGTTTTCCCTTTTAAGCAGGCCATTTGCAGCTCCGTTCTCCATCCTTACTCTGCCTGGCTAGGCAGACCTGTGTGGACCACATGAATGATTCCCCTTGCCCTCTGGCTTTCAGCTGGGGTTTGCTGATGGGGAGCCCTAATAGGAAATCCGAGGAGGGAAGGAGAGAGGCTGAGTATTTATTGCCCTTGCTGGTGACTTTCTGTACTGGGTCACTGTGGGCTGATTACATTCTTTGGCTGGGCCACAACTCCTTTCAAGGTGTCCCTCTCCATGAGATTCTGTGTTTGGGTTCTGGTAACTGCTTCCTTTCTTCTCCCTTTAGGCCCGCAGGTGCGTATTAATCCTGTTTTTTGCCTATTGTGTTTATGATGCTTTGACATCTTGGGGCCTTGAGGATCTGAAGAAAGGAAGGGATTACCTTTCTTAGAATTTGCTAATTCTTATCACAAAAGACTTTCCTGGGGCATGCCTTTGATAAACAAACCTACCAATGCCCAGTCTTTACCCCCAGCACCTTCTTTTATAAAACTCCGATAGTCAGAGACACTATCCACCTGCCCTAAACATCCCAGGAGCAGGTACCAGGAGGCAATTAGGACCAATTTCTGTAGTCCAGAGCCCACCAAGATTATTTAAACTATCTAATCCTAAACATGCTGAGCCTGTTTACCCTGCCTTGCCTGTTCCTTCCTAAAGAAACCAAATAAGATCTCTTGCCCATGCTTTCTTCGCACTCTCTCTGCATCCTTACCAACCCTGGTGCTTCCCATGTGACTCCCCCCATGATTTGGCATGCTCCTTCCTCTTGGAAACTATGAGTAGTAAACTGTCTTTTCAGTGGCAGTCATCAGGCCTGTTGGTCTCACCACAACTGGATAAAAACAAAATCCTAGGTATATTTTAAGATAGGGTGGCCCCTACCCACTGCCTTCCCCTTTGTAAGTAGTTGGAGTAGTAAATAAACCCTTCTTCGGTGATCTTATTTGATGTGCTCTTTCCTGCTGTGGACCCTGACTGAGGCACTGTGCCGGTTTGCTGGACTTTGAGAGTTAGGGAAAGGCAGAGGAAAGAGAGCCAGGTCCACACAGCCAGAGGCTTATGTTTCGATGTACTTGGACTCAAGCCACTGTTTTTGTTGTTGTTGTTGTTGTTGACCCTGGCAAATACTTAGTGCCTAGCACAATGCCTGGCACCCATTAGGTGCTCAGTAGAGACTTGAATTAATATCTTCCCCTTGATGCCCACACTGTACTGAAATACATCACGGAGAACTCAGTACAAGTCAAATTGGTCATAATATTTTAGTGCTGGAAGGAATTTTGAAGATAATTCAACTCTTCCCATTTTCCTAATTTATAAATAAATAAATTTAAAAACACAGAAGGAAAAGGGATTCGTATTAGATGCAGAGTCAGGACTAGAACTCCAGTGTCCTCATCAGTATTTTTTACAGTGTTCAGTGATATTAATTATAGTAATAGTCCCCAAATTTTGTGCAGATAGACTGGTTCTAGTCCCTGTGTTAGCAGTTCTTTATATTAACTCATTTAATCCTCATCCAACCTTTAAAAATACTTATCAGTATTAGCCTTTTCTTACATATGAGGCAGAGAGGCTAAGTAACTCATTCAAGGTCATCTAGCTAGTAAGTGGTAGACCAGGGTTCAGATCAGGCAGTTTGGCTCCAGAGCCTTTGTTTTAACCCTGTTGCTCTCTAAATTTATTATTACAGCTTTTTAAAACGTCCACGAGAGTGGATTTTCTTTCTTTCTTTTTTTTTTTTTTTAAGATTTTCTTTTATTTATTTATCAGAGAGAGAGGGCGAGAGAGCAAGCGCAGGCAGACAGAATGGCAGACAGAGGCAGAGGGAGAAGCAGGTTCCCCGTGGAGCAAGGAGCCCGATGCGGGACTCGATCCCAGGCCGCCGGGATCATGACCTGAGCCAAAGGCAGCTGCTCAACCAACTGAGCCACCCAGGCGTCCCTATTATTACAGCTTTTTAATTTGGCCTCTCTCTCTGTCATGGAAAGGCTAGGCACCAGTGTCCTTTTTTCATGCTCAGAGGACATCATGTTGTACATGGTAGACACCAGGTGGTCAGTCATTACTGACCAGGTGCTTACCCCAAGTCCCCTGAGTGTCTCTGTTGAACTCTTGGACCCAGTCAGCAGTGATTCGGTGGCTTGCCAGTGTTTGTTTTTCTGTGTTAGCCACCAGCCCCAAGTAAGCTTCACTGTCTGCGTGGAAGGCGCCTGCCTGGAGAAGAGGGAAATCCAGCCAGCTAAAGCAGGCACACACTTTCCCCCTATGTTGAGGTCTGCCTTGGAGTCAAACACGAGCATAACTAGAAGGGGTGGTTTCCTCTTGCCAAAAAGGGAGACTGGCATTTTTACGTGCCTTGTATTACAAAATTTGTTGCAATAAGGCAATTTAATTAGCACAGCAGTTTGAGGTTTTAATAGTTACTGTATTTAAGCTATTTTTCTGGCACTCCTGCTGTTTTATGAGGCTGTAATTTGGCTCCCAAATGGAGAAACAACAAGGCCAAATAAAGCAAAAAGATGGCAGTGTTATTCTGGAGGTTAAACTCCTGTTCAGCCTGAAGCAAGGTACCAGTGAAGCAGGGCAGCCATCTCTGCTGGCTTCCTCCAAGGACAATCTAATTGTTCAGTGTGTTTCATTGGGTCATTTGCTAAGAATTACATTGTGTAGCTATTGCATCCAAAGCTCAGACAGAATTGAATTCAGGTTGGTTTGTTTCTGTATAGCCCAGCAAGGCACAAATGTCAGAATGATGCAATTGTGGGAACCATATGGTGTCCGCGTAGGAAAAGATGGTGTCCAGTTTTCATAGAGCAGAGGATATGGGGGCCATGTGGTCTCCACACAGGAGGGATGGGGCCCAGTGTTTTTAATGTAGATGGCGTGGAGCCATACACTGTCCATGCAGGAAGAGGTGGGGTCCAGTGTCCTGGAGCAGAGAATGTGGAACGTTATAATGCCGTGCAGGAAGAGGTAGAGACCAGTTTTCCTGGTACAGAGGGTGTAAGAACCATGTGTTATTTACGTGGAAAGGAGTAGTGTCCAGTTTTCCTGGTGTAGAAGATGTGGAACCATAGTATCTACGTGGAAATAGACAGGGTCCAGTTTTCCTGGGGCAGAGGATATGGTGTCTATGCAGAAGGAGTGGGAAACAGTTTTCTTGGAGCAGATGATGTCTGTTTTAATGAACTGGGAATTAGGAAGTAAGTCGTGGTCTGATAGTTTCACCAGAGAGAGACTGGATAAGGTGGGTGCTAGGAAAGTAAAGGTTTATGGTATCATATAGGTAACATTGTTATTTTGAGGTTAAGATCAAAATCGGGGCAGCAGCATAATTGACAATGTCATCTTTTGAGTTCCCAACAAGAGCTAGGCACTGTGCTAAGTGTTTAGATATTCATACAATCCTTGCAGTAACCCTTGAGGTAGGTGTCATTATTAAGCCCATTTTACAAATACAACTGAGGTTGATTTATTAATTCATTGAAACACTAAGGACTGCGGGGCAGTCACGATACAGCAGTAAACAGTACAAAGAAGTTATTATTTTTTAAGATTTTGTTTATTTGACAGAGAGTGCATGCACAAGCGGGGGGAGTGGCAGGCAGAGGGAGAGGGAGAAGCAGGCTCCCTGCAGAGCAGGGAACCCAATGTGGGGCTCGATTCTGGGACCCTGGGATCATGACCGGAGCTGAAGGCAGTTGTTTAACCAACTGAGCCAGCCAGGAGCCCCAAAGAAGTTATTTTCAAATAATCACATGGCAGATAAATGGTGGGCATATTTTTGTCTGATTCTAATGTCTGTGTTAATGAGAACTGTTATTTACTAGTAGTGTGACTTCAGAACAGGAGTTTCACCTTATTGTTCAATAGTTTTCTTATCTATAAACTAGGGATAATAATACCCAGTTTGTAACAGTGAACTGAGAGTTGAAAGAACACAAAGTGTCTGCCAGGTAACAGCTGCAAGGGAATTCTGGTTCCCTCCTGTCTCTGCTGGTTTGAGGTTCTGAATGACTTTGCTCCAATATTCTAGATGATACTGGATTTGACAAAATGCAGCTTCCAAGCCCCCAGCCCTTTCTGAGTTCTGCTTTATGCTAATTTTCCAACCAAGACACCCAGGGGCCCCAAACTCCACTTCTCTACAAACTGCAGATTCCACTGAATCTGTGAAAAGGGCTTTTTTCCCTCTTGTTGGATTTGTGTGGTGATAGGCAGATTTCTAAGATGACCTCCAGTGTTCCTCCCCTCCTGGTACTCACTTTCTTCTCTAATTCCTCTCCCTGAGTGTAGGGTTGATACGACTTAGTTAACCAGTAGTATATGGCAAAGGTGGTGAGATGTCATTTCTGTGGTTAGGTTACTTTCTTCTTGTTAGTAGCCCCTGGTGCCTTTCATCTTCCATGCTTCCAGAAAGCAAGCTGCCATGTAGGAGAAATCTACATGGCAAGGAACTGAGGGCGGTCTCTGGCCAATAGCTCTTAAGGAGCTGAACCCTGCCAGCTGCCGTGCGAGGGATTTTGGAAGCTGGTCCTTCCCCAGTTGAACCTTGAGATTATTGTAGCTCTTTAGTTTCCTTCACTGAAGTGTAGTAGAGAAACTAAAGTAGAGGGCCAGCTACACTGTGCCTAGAATCCTGACTCACGTAAACTGGAGGATAATAAATGTGTGTTGTTTTAGCTACTAAGTTTCGGGCATAATTTGTTTTTTATGCATTTTATGCAGCAGTAGTTAACAAGTACATGCACGTGACATGTGCTTACTTACAGGTAATACCTACTATGACCATCACTTATTTTTGTTTATCTCTTCTAGGGCAGAGAACCCTAGATTGTTCTCTGTGAATGGAAATTGTACGTAGTTAGTACATATCTGTTGGATGGAAGGATGGAAGTGCCTTGGAGCCTGTTTCAGAACTGGGGAGAACAATGCAGGCCACTTATCTCTCTTTTTTCTCAGTGTGTGTGGCTCACCACTTTTTTGCTTATCCAGCTTCTAGCCTTCTCTTCCTATTAGTACCTCTGTCTCCCATCTGGGGAACTCCCTTTTGGTCCGTAGAAGGGTTATTCCTGACATCGCCTATCCCCTTGTCTTCGGAAGCAAAAGAGGGAGATCAGATTTTTCCTCTCTGTCTGTCCTGGGATAGCCAGGGCTGGGTATGTGCTCCAGGTGCTGTTAGGTGCAGGAACAGTGAGCCCTGAGTGAGGGACTTATGGATGTAGGGGATTGGAAGATTCAGCGTGGAGGCAGGAGTGTCCTGTGTGACTTCTGCTAGGAAATGCTGTTGCCAAGCTATGTGGCATTTCCGATTCCCACTTGATTTTTAGGCCTGGACCTCAGGGCTTCCAGTTGACCCTTAACAATAGATTTGTTAGGTGTTTAAAAGCCAGTTTCTGCCACTTGCAAAAAGAACCCTTCCTAGTATGTGTTGGGAAAAATTGGAAGAGGCATAGAGTATAGGAAGGTTATTGAATATATAATTTCCATGTGTTGGTAAGGGTCACATAACTGATCTCATTTCCTCCCACAGATTCTAGGAAGATATATTGCTTATGTTGAACAGAAAAGGAGAGCCAGAGAGTTGGATGTCTTGTGTGTATCAGGTAGCACATAAAGGCTCTGTAGTATTAACCAGTCCAACTTGAAAGACCCGCGGATCCCCTTACCCAAGAATCCAACACTGCCACTGGATGCAATCAGCAAGAGGTTCTTTATTGTTACGCAGGCGCCTGCGGGTGGTCAGCAGCTCCTGCTAGCTGAGCACACCCGGCTGGGGTGGTGCCGGGTTTTTATAGACAGGTACAAACAAGTTTTGGGTGGGGTGCAACTGATTGGTTGACAGTTAGAACTTTTGAAAAAGGCCTTAGTGGAGTTTGCTGATTGGCTTTGGGGACCCGCGCGAAGAGAGAGGCGGGAAGGGGGAACAAGCTGATTGGTTCTGAGGGCCCGCGCGCGGGAGGAGAGAGGCAGGGAGGGGGAACAAGAAGGGGGAAGGTAGGAATGCCATCATGGCGTCTTCTATTATTTCTATAAGCCAAGCAGTTACAGAAGGGCAAAAGAGCAATTAATAAGCAATTAATAACCTAATTTACGCCTAAAAGCCAGCGGTTCACAGAAAAGCAAACAAGCGGTTAGTTATCCTATCTATCTTCTAGGGGAGGGGTCTTTCAAACTCAATAAGGTATTAGCTCCATTTTACCTTTGGGAAAACTGAGACTCAAAGGCAAACATGTTACCCAAGTTCTCACAGTCCGCCATTGTTGGAACAGTGGATTTCAAGCCAGGAAGCCTGTATATGTTCCTCCGCTTCATATTATTCCAGGTGAATAGTCAGATCTAGCTCCCTCCTGTGTCCAGCAAGGCCTGAGCAAGCCTAGGAGCCCTTGGCTTCCTGCCTGTCTTCGCGTGCCCTTGTGCGATGGGGCTGACTTAGTAGAGTCGAGTCAGTAGTCACAGACTTCGTTACCTCCTTTCCCTTATTCTGACATGCCGCTATTTTAAAATTCTCTTTCTGTGATACTGCTGTGGAGTTTTGCTGTGTGTTTTTTCACTGTTGGTGGTGGTTAGTAATCCCCACATAAGTAGGCCATTAGGATGAAAGGGGCGTTTAAGCCCTAGTTATCAAAGGTGCTCTGTGGCGGTGGTAATACTTCCTGGTTGAAGTTTGCTCTCAGGGGAATGGAGTGTAAGTGAAGAAAGCAGGATATTTTGATACAGTGTTTCGACACTTTATAACTGTTAGCTTTGTGCAGTTTTTCCTCCTTGAAAACAGAGATTTCTGACCGTTGTCAATAATGTTTGGTGACAGCTAATGGTACCGATTTCTGTTTTTAGTACAGGGAACTAATTGGGATTTTTTTGGGAGATTCCCCGCCCCCCTGCCAAAGATAACACCTACTTTGTTATCCTAAAAAAGAAACCTCTGAAATTTCAGCGTTTGACAGCTGCCATGGGGCGTTTGCTGCCATCAGCAATGTAAGTAATGTCTCATTTGTTTTGCTTGACAAACATTTTAAAAGTGTTTATTATGTACCAGGTGCTATTCTTGTATATATTTACAGTTACTGATTCTGTTAATTCTCTCAACATCCTGTTGAGTTGGGTCCTGTTATGATATCTGTTTTAAAAAGGAGGAGATTGAGGCACAAAGGAATGCCCAGATCACACACCTCATAAGGGGCAGAGCCAGGACTCACACCTGGGCAGTTTGTTTCCCTGGCTTACACTGTGAAAATTGTCCCAGATTGCCTCTCTGATATGGCAAGAAATGGAGATAACACATGCCCCCTAGAGCTGTAGGGTTCTTTCCTTACAATACCAAAATTAACCAACAGGATCCTTCTTTTTATCTTGACTAGAATTCTCAGCTCATGTTTATCTGTGCTTGGTTGGTGTGCTGTTTTCAAAGTGAGCTGAAGTGTAAAGACAATTTGAATGAATGATCTTAGACACTGCAGGCATTCTCAAATGTAGAACTTGATGTTCTAGAGAAGTTAATTAATAAGCCCTCCAAGATGTCAGAAATGATGAGAAGTTGGTTATGACTTAAAGCAGGGCATGGAAAACTTGATCCCTATAAACATCTTTTTCTGGTTTGGTTGTTGACTTGTCATGGTTTTGAAAGGTGAACAAAAATATATAATCATCACCAAGTCTGTCAAGTTGCATTCAGAATGGCTGGCAGGAAAATGATTGACTCCAAAAGGTGAATCTAAGAGGGATATGATGAGTTGACGGTGAACTCTGGTGGGACTGGAGCATAGATTGTGGACACAGGGGAAGAATGGCAAGAGACAAGGCTGAAGAGGTGGAGGGGAAGTAAGCGTGAATTTTAGCTTATGGGAAATGGGGAGTCACTGAAGTATCTTAGGGGAAAGAGACATCATTAAATAGGGATTTTAAGGTATCCCTTCAGAATCAGTGTTGGGGATGACTGATGGCAGAAAATCAGTTGCTCTTCTCTACTTTCTAGTTTATTTTCTGACTGTGTCAGGAATGCTCTATCCTTAAGGACCCTCTAGGTGAAGATGGTGGATCCTAATCGGCCCTGCTCTTCCCATTCCTGAAAGCCCCTGGTGATGTTCTTTGGAGGAATTTAGTATCTGAACAATGGTCAATTTTTATCGATGTGATAATTTTCTGCCATTATGAAGCAATGTGTATAGACCTTTGGGATTCACAGATGTGGTAAGTCAGATTTGTTTGGAACCCCAAAATGCCAGAAGCCTGCCAGGGAAATAATGAAGGGTCATTTATCCTGCTGAGAGTCTCCTTAAAGGGAATCAATAGCCTCATTGGAAAGAAAAATTGCATCATTTCTGTGAGGCCCCTTTCCAGGTGAGTAATGCTCTGTGAGTGTTTTAGCTGCCATTTGTAGAGTGTTCCCTCATGACAGGCCATGTGGACACATCTATCTGTCTATCCACCCACCGACACATGTGGATAGATAGGAGCTCATTTCATATAAGCTAGGGTTTATTGCTCCCATTTTTGGATGAGGTTACTGAGGTCTGTACATTTAATTAATTTGCCTGCTATCATATAGTTGGTAAATGGTAAGGGATTTGAACCCAGGTTTGTTGGATACAAAAGACACTATACTGTACTGTGTGTGTGCATGCGTGTGTCTGTCTGCATATAGTCAGGGAAGTTTTCAGAGCAAATCATGAGTCAATGCCATATGATACTCCAGAAAGCAGTCATGCCCACTAGGAAGCTGAGTGTCCAAGCTTTTGCAGGCTTGAAGAAGGTAAATAACTTGCTCTGATTGTTTGAATTGTGATTTAGAAGTGATCATCTGGAGAGCCAAATGTAATTCCCTCCACTGGTCCTATGACGTGCTTTTGAAGCAGGTGAGAGTGATTGAGGCTCAACAATGACAGATAAAAATATCTCATACTTAAATGGCACTTCTTATGTGCCAGGCAATATTCTAAGCATTTGACATTTGTTAATGAATTCTTAATCCTTATACAACATCCTGTGAGGTTAAGTGCTATTATTAACCATTCCCATTTTACTGATGAAAAAAATGAGTCAAGAGAGATTAAATAACTTGTCTCAGGCCATACAGTTAAGTGGCAGAGCTAAGATTCAAATGAGTGCAGTTTGTCCCTGAAATCCATGCTTGGTACTGCCTCTGTTTAGCATTCCCTTCAAAAAACCAGCTCATGCAAGGGGCCCTTTTTTCCTCCCCAGAACAAGGTCATTACCTTGAGCAGATCCTTGAGCAGATCCATGAAGACTGGTTACAGGTGACTACCTCTAAGATAACTCTTCGGCTTTTGTCTCTAACCAGTAAGAGATTGGCCTTCAACCCCTGGAGCCCAGGACCACCTAGGCACATAGTTGCAGAGAATGCCTGACCCCAGGGGTGGGCCCATCTTTCTGTTTTCTTTTTTCTTCTACACCACCCTGCAAGGGGTTGGGTTTGACAGCTAGGCTGATGATAATAAATTTGCAGTGACCTATTGGTTATTCCTTTGCTGTGATACATGTATTTAATGGGGCATCACTAGATGGAGAAGAAATTATTGGTCACTAAGGTAGAGGCATCCAGTGCTTTCTGGGGGTTTAAGCTGAACTTTATCCACAGGCCCTAGGTAGAATTTGAAATGACTCTTGCATGCCTTATCTATGAGAACGTAAGTCACTTGAGGGCAGGGATGGCATCTGCCTTGCATTTGTGTGCCCCAGTTTCAAGCATAGTGCTCAACTTAGAGGAGATGTCTTATAAATTAGTTGTTGATCCACCAGTATTTTGCTGGTCCTTCAAAATCTAGAACATCATCATTCTCTGTAGGTCTTCCTGATCCTTTACACTTTTCTTCTATCTTTGCAGTACTGATTGCCCCTTCATCTGGGTTCTTATTAGCCCGACGTTTTGCAAATTGTTTTACTTATTTTTGTCTTCGTATCCTTACTTGTGAATTGGGGGTTAAAGGTATGTCCATATCTCATAATTGTGGACATTTTAATGAAATAATGTATATGAAAAATACTTCATTAACTTTAGCATGATATAGAAATGATGATAATTTCATCTGTTAAATAGAGAGCTTCCCTAAAGGATGGGGAACATTATTTTACATTTCTCTGTCTACATATCTTTGCCTTGAATAACTCTGAAAGAGGCTTACAGTTAGAGGTATATGTAACTTGATTATTTAAGGGAAATAATGGCACAAAGACTCAGTGGCTTGAGGGATATTTTAATTGTTTCTCCATAATCTTTCCATCAGCTGAGAAGTATGAATCGCCTAAGAGGATTCTGAAAAGGTTAATCATAAAGGAAAAGTGCTTCTATTCTCACATGGCTAAGTGAGATCAATATAAACTTTTTTCTTGGCTAATTCTGAGGGCTGGTTAATTTAGTGACACTAATGGTTTCTATGACAATTCTGAAGTTGAGGTTCCCAGACTCCCTACTGAGAAAGGCAGAGACCTAGGAAATCATTTACCACTCCAGGTGAGACCTGTAAAATTTTTGGTCATGTAATTAGGGAATTTGCATATTATTTCTCAAACTGGTGGACTATTGTAGGCTGCAGAAATGATGTCTGATCTGGAGGAAAGGGCCAGAAGCAGGATGAAGCTGTGTGCCTGTTGCCTTTGTTGGCCAAATCTCTTAGAAATTGCCCTGAGGTTATCCTGAAGAAAGAAATACAGTCTTATCCTTCGTGTCTTGACCTCTTTGCCTCACATTTAAGCAGCACATGCATGCCAGTTTGGCGGAATAGCCTTTATTAATAACACCAATAATGGCTACTGTTATTTAGAACAACAACTGGGATCATTTAAAAAGGCCTGTGTTAACCCTTGGCCTTGCTCTCAGCATGGATGGCTGATCTTTTAGAATTTTGGTCTGGCTCTTCCCGTCAGGAGAAATAGCAGGAGAAAGACTGAAAATGGGAAATCACCGTCATGCTAGCTCTTATGACACAAGCCGCATAGCGTTTCTGCAGACTCTCAACTTTGGGAAGTTCTGTCAGCAATTTTATTTGGCAGTCCTTTAAGCAAATCAGCCCCAGTTTAGCAAAATAATCAATTGCATGAGAGAAAATATTCTAATGTTTTTGAGTGCACCTGAGGTGGTAGACCTTTGGGGTTATCTTATCCTGTCATAACTGTAAACACAGAAGGAGGTATTAATTTTCATTCACAGATGCAGAACTGTGACTCTGAGAGGTTAGGAGACTTGTCCAGGGTCACACAGCTAGTAAACCAGACTTGAAACACAGGTCCATCTCTGGTCTTTTTCCATTAGGCTGTTGTGGGAGTGGGGTGGAGTGTGGTTGGAGTTCTGGGAGCCACTTCAAACTCTTCCTCTCTCACTACTTCTTTCAACCTAGTGGATATGAAAAGATAGATGGGAAGGGCTCAGAGTGGAGAAATAGCAGAGCCATCCTCACCGGCGCCTGTGTGCTTATACCAATAAGGTTGTATCATCTGTGGGTTCGTCCACCTGTGATAATTCAAGATGACACTGAATAATAGAGGAAGGGTAGATAGTAGAGTCAAGAGTTTTTGCTCCCTCACCCTGTGTACTTTCAAGCCCAGGTCTTGTCTCTGGGTTTATAGTTACCTTCCTTTTTTCCCCCCCCCCCCCACCCCGATCAGGGGAGCTGGAGTGTGTAAACACTGCAGGCATCTCTTCACTGGCATTAGCTGTTTGTTGGAGAATTAATTTATGTTCCTCTAAAGGAGTATTGATTTGAGTTAGGTGATTAAAGGCACTCGATAAAGAACCTGCTTAATCTATTCACCTGTGTTCCACTGATTATGGAAAGGGATATATCAATCTTTTCTCACCAAATAGCTGTTCCTTTGCCTCAACCCCTCTTCTGTTCTGATGCCCTGGGACTTTCAATTAGGCTAAGAGGCAGAGTTCATTGTTTCAGGGGGAGCTATGGAAAGGGGGAGCAGTAGCACAGAGTGCCTTGGAGAGCAGAAAGAAGAATGACTTCACCTTTTAACTAGTTGTATAAGCTTGGAAAACAGCAGTTCCAGGCCTCCTCTTCTCCCCCTCTCTCATCTAATCACTTTCTGATGCCACATCCAAAATGGTTCAGGCCATCTCTCTTTTCTTCCTTGGTTCTGGTGCTCTCCTGGTTCGGGTCCTGGCTTCAACTACTGCCATGGCCCTTTCACTGACCTCTGTGCCTCCAGAATGTACCTCACCTGCCCAGGTCTCCTCCACCCTGCCACTGAATATCTTTAAAATCAAGTTCTGGGGACGTCACTGATAGGTCTTGCTCATCTCTTTCCTTGCTGCCAGTAGGATGGATTCTGAGCTTGTTCAGATGGTCCATAAGGCTTTTCAGAGCCTGAACTTAGATTATGGGACTGATTTTTTCCTCAGCCACCTTGCATATACTGGGTTCTAGCCACATTATGACCTGTCATTTTTTGAAGAATCCATTTACTCAGTACTTCCACATCCTTGCTTTATCTTTTTTCTTGGAAACTCCTGCTTCTCTTGAGCTTTCACGTCAGACACTCCAGTGTAAAGCCCTTGCTTATTCCCTTGGCTCAGGAAGCATTAGGTTCCCTCATTTGTCCCCGCTTCCACACTGTATTTTGGGTGTGCCTTCACTTAACAGTTTTAACATTATCCTTTTAGTACTTTTCTCCCCCTGAAATGTGAGTTCCATGAGGACAGGAATCATGACTTATTCATCCTTGTATTTCCAGAGCCTGCTGGAGAGTCTAATACATATTAAATGATGGACTGGAGTGTTTTTCACTAAAAATTATACCTTCATTTTTTCCTTCTTGGGTGAAGTGTATTTATTTATTTATTTATTTGCCCCACTGACTTTGAGCTTGGCAATATTTCTTCCCTAGCCAGTGGAATGTGAACAGACATGATGTGAACAGAGGTTTTAAGTGTGCATGGATGGCTTGTCTTGTCTCTTTGTGCTCCTGTAATCCACTAGAGCCACTGGTCCAAGGCAAGTGGGAACACACATGGAACAAAGTTGAGCCAAAATCAAAGGTTTAACCTGAGTTCAGCCAACTTGAAGATCTTTGAGAGAAATAAATGCTTGCTGCTTTAAGTCACTGAGCTCCAAGGTAGTTCGTTACACAGTATTATTATAGGAACAGCTCACGAATACAGGTACCAAAATGTTTGAACCTATACATGGGGGAGTAATACTGAGTTAAATAAGATGATTCTGTGGTCTGAATGTTTGTGTCTTTCAAATATTTGTATGTTGAAACGAATCCCTGAAGATGATCGTATTAGAAGGTGAGGCCTTCGGGAGATGTCCAGTTATTAGGGTGGAGCCCTCGCGAGTGAGATTAATGCTTTATACAAGAGACCCCACAGAGATCACTAACTCCTTGCATATGTGAGAGCACAGTGAGAAGGTGTTGACTATGAACTGGGAAGGGAGCTCTCATCAAAACGTGACCATGCTGATGCTTTGATCTTGGGCTTGACAACTTCTGGAACTGTGAGAAATAAATGCTTGTTGTTATCTAGTCTGTGGTATTTTGTCATCGGAACCCAAACAGACTAAGGCAGTTGAGAGAGAAAGAGTCAGAAATTAAGAGCTAAATCCCTATGCATTTATTTCTTGGGAAAGTATGACATCGGCACCTAGTGATAACTCATCACCCATGGAAGTTCAGGGTGGGATTATATGAAGGTATGGCAGTATCATAAACTTTAATGAAAGACTTTACATTTTAGTTCCGCAAGCCTGGGATGGAGGCTGAGGCTTATAAATTTTAAAACTCTAAGACAGAAATTAAGTTTTTCACTTGAATATTCATCATGGAAAACATAATCAGAAGGTAAATCTTCCGGGAAGAAAGTCACATAATGAATTCCGAATCCTAATAGAAATTATTATTGGATTGTAAACTATTTTGGATTAACCATGCCACTGTTCCCCTTCATTAGTGTGGATAATTAAAAGTTAACTGTGTATCATTTTCTTGATATTTATGGGTATTGCTGTACCAGTGATGGTGTGATTGGTATGGTCTATGACTGGTTATTATTATTATTATTTTTTTTACTTATGGAACTCAGTTAATGAGTTCATTGTTATAAGAGTGAGACATGAATGGGTTTATGAACTTTGTCTTCATAATCTTGAATGCATGCCAGGAAGACCTGGTGAGAATGTATGACTACACAAACATAACATTTGCTTTATTTACAGAAATCAGGTGTAGCTTTTAACACATAGTAGGAATTGAGTGTTTATGTGAATGGGAGATTCAGATTATATAGAAGAAGGAAAATGAAAGACGGAGAACTGAATAAGCACTTGCACGTGGGGCAGCTCCTGAGTTCATATGCCTTTGTTCCTGGATGTGAGTCTGGCAGGAGAAATTAGTTTTTTTCAGCCACTGTGGAGAATTCATGATGTAGTGAGGTGACTTATGAATCACAGACTATTCAGCATTATGTTTCCTGCCTCCAAGGACCCAGAGTTCTTGAACCCTGCAGGGGTGAGTTCTTAGATTTTTCAAGTCAGGGTTAGAAATTAAGTTGCTTGAATATTAATCTTTCAAATGAAAAAAATATCAAACCAAGTTTTTGGTTTGATTTGGATTAATAGGGTCATGTTTGTATTTTGAATAGAGAAAATTACAGGCTTGGAGGTGTAAATTTGTTCTTTCTGTTCTTAGCTTGTTGGAGTGTTGTGACTTTTAGGGATTTGTGCTAGTATTTCATTTGACCTGTTCCTTTCCTTTTCCCAGTAGGAGGCTATTGCATCTCCCCTAGAGTTGTCCTGTTTACTTTAGGGTACAAAAGGATGTCAGATGCTACCACTATGATGTTTCCTTCATAGCAGTTACTCTTGTAGCTCTTTGTTCTCTGTCCACCTAGAACTTCTTTCCAGTGACCTGGTGTAGCAATTTGGTCACTGGAAAGAGCCATTAAAAGCTTCAAGAAAGCTTTGTTGAAGTGTGGGGAAGGCGGTGCTTGTGGTAAAATAGGAATTTTCTACTTGAGAGCCTGATACTTACCCTGTTCCATCAAGGTACTCTCTGAAAGTATAATCCCCACAGAGAATTTAAATTTCCACTCCTTACCAGGTTTAGAACATGAACATTATTCACTCAGGTGTTGCACAGAACTGAATTCACATATGACTTAGTAATTATCTAAAAGTTGGCTGTAAGGCAGAGAAGATAATTGTGTGGCAGCGCAACTGGATTTTGCAATGTGTCTGTAAGAGAAACTCTGTTCCTCGCTTGCATTCCTGGGTCACTGTAAATCAGGACAGACCTAGCACTTGTTATAGATGATAACAATATGACCCCAATAAGGTATCACACAACAAACATATTCAAAGGCCGGGTTATAGAGGATGAGACTGGAGAGAGGATTCTGGGCAAAAGTTTATTTTTGTCCTTGGGAAATTAGCCAGGGAAAGAATATAGAGAAACCTGTGTCGGTGGAAGAAAGTGTTGGCCTTAAGAAGCAAATAAACCCAGTTATTTTACCAGCAAAATGAGTTTACAGTGGTCCCGCCTAATCTGCTGGGGATATATTCCAGGACCCCCAGTGGATGCCTGAAACTTCAGATACAATATATGCTGTTCCTGTACATGTTATGTGCTCTGCACATATGCATATGCAATGCAGTGTATGTCATACTCTCCACAGTATATGGTATGGTTTTTCCTATGCATTTGTAGCTATGATAAAGTTTAATATAAATTAGGCACACTAAGAGATTAACAGCAATAACTAATAATAAAATAGAACAATTATAACAACAGAGTAATAAAAGTTACTGTAGGTCTTAGTAACTTCAGTGTGTGATCCCCCCCCCCCCACCCTTTCTTATTAAGTTGAGAACTTTTACTTTTTCACTTAAATTAAGCACTTTACAACTTCTCTTTGGCAAGTCTGAATTGCTAGCATCACTGCTTTTGGTGCTTTTGGGTCCTTATTAAGTAAAATCAGGGTTACTTGCATTGTTACTTGCACATACAGGCATTGTGATACTGCAACAGTCGGTCTGATAACCGAGCCGTCTACTAAGTGGCCAGCCGGCAGGTGGCATCTGGAGCATCTTGGCTGCACGGGTCCAAGGGATGATTCGCATCCAGGGTGGGATGGTACAGGATTTTATCACGCTATGCAGAATGATGTGCAATTTAAAACTCACGAATTGTTTGTTTCTGGGATTTTTCCATTTAATATTTTGTACTGTGGTTGATCATGGGTAACTGAAGCTGTAGAAAGCTGAACCTCAGATAAGGGGGGAAGACTGTTATATTGAGTCAGCAGGAGCAGACAAATTGCAATTTGGGGTAAGCCAGCCATGGCAAACCCTGGGCAAGTCCAGAGAACAGAGCAGAGGGACTTGCTCTTATAGGGGAAAGGAAGAAGTGGGGGAGGAGCTGTTTGGCTGAATTCTTGTTGGCTGGGCTGTTTGTGGGCCAGGAGAAATTCTTCCTTCTGCTGGGGTTGGTGAACTAGCTGTCTTCCAGTTGGGGAGTGGGAGGTGGGCTTCTGTAAGCAAGTGGTTGTGTGTGAGAGCTCCCCCTTCAGGGCTTTGGGATTCCATTTAAAATGAAGGTTCCTTTATTTTCACAAAGGAGTTAGCCTCTTGCAGAAGTTCTCATTGCAGAAGTTCCTTGAATTTTTTTTTTTTTTTCTTTTTGGGCAGTGTTAAGGGCTGGATACCATTCTCCTAGCACATGCAGAACATTAAAAGGGAGTAAACAGGTTTTTCATTTTTCACTTAAAAAAAAAAAAAAACAACTGGTTCAGGGTTTTTATAATAAGAGAGCTGGAAAAATGAACTAAAATAAATACCTGTGCAGTTGTTACCAATACATTAAGACCATATTTTGTGTGTGTGTGTGTGTTATATTGTCAGTTTCTGCATATGTTATGGTTTGTCCAAAGCACTTTGAAGTCAACTTGTACTAACCTGTTTTATTGCTAAATATGGTCTCCCTTGCATTTCCTTGTCCCCAACTCCAGGCTTCATAAATTTGAGAATCACTGCTTACTGGTTGGAGGAGGAGATGGGCAGTTTCCTTCTGAACCTGAGTGAAAGTAGTGCTGTCATTGCCTTTGAATTACTGTTTTGATGCAGAACTCTTGCATCCACATGGTATTTATATCCTATGGGTGAGTGGTTGTTCATCATATCTGTTCTTATAGTTTGGTGGTTGAGATCATGGGCTCTAAATCAGACTCTTTGCATTTGAATTCTGCTTTTAACGTTTGATAACAACATGATCTCGGGTAATTCATTTCTGTGCATTAGTTGTTAAATCTGTAATAAGGGAATGATAATAGAACCCCACTCATAAGGTTGTTTTGAAGATTAAATGAGTGAATATCAATAGTGTTTGACACATGTGCTGAGTGTTAGTGATGATGGTGATCTGCACAATCTGATAAGAATGCTTGGTGATGGAAGAAAGAAGGATGCCCACGAACCCTCCTCTAGAGCTGTTGGCTACCTGCTTTATAGCACATTCTTTTGGTCTGAGATTGAAGAGTTCGGTTATTCTTTTTTTTTTTTTTTTAAATTAAGATTATTTATTTATTTATTAGAGAGAGAGAGAGAGAGAGATCACAAGTAGGCAGAGAGGCAGGCAGAGAGAGAGGGAAAAGCAGGCTCCCTCCTGAGCAGAGAGCCTGATCTGGGGCTCGATCCCAGCACCCAGAGATCATGACCTGAGCTGAAGGCAGAGGCTTAATCCACTGAGTCACCCAGGCACCCCAGGTTACGTTATTCTTGAATTACTTTAAGAACATGTGTCTTTACATCACAAACTTGGTCCTTGAACTTTTTTCTGTCATCTTTTGCATTATCAAAAAAAAAAAAAAAGTCTCCACAGGGTATCAGAATGGATAAAAAACCAAAACCCATCAATATGCTGTCTACAATAAACTCATTCTAGACTGAAAGACACCTCCAGATTTAAAGTGAGGGGGTGGAAAACAATTTACCATGCTAATGGACATCAGAAGAAATCTGGGTGGCAATCCTTATATGAGGTAAATTAATTTTCAGTCAAAGACTATAATAAGAGATAGGAAGGACACTATATCATACTTAAAGGGTCTGTCCAACAAGAAGATCTAACAATTTAATATCTATGCCTCTAACATAGGAGGAGCCAACTCTATAAACCAATTAATGACAAAATCAAAGAAACACATTGACAATAATAGTAGGTGACTTTAACATCCCCCTCACTGAAATGGACAGACCATCCAAGCAAAAGACCAACAAGGAAATAAAGGCCTTTCATGACACACTGGACCAGATGGACATCACAGATATATTCAGAACATTCTATCCCAAAGCAACAGAATATACATTCTTCTCTAGTGCACATGGAACATTCTCCAGAATAGATCACATCCTGGGTCACAAATCAGGTCTCAACCAGTAACAAGAGATTGGGACCATTCCCTGCATATTTTCAGACCACAATGCTCTGAAGCTAGAACTTAATCACAAGAGGAAATTTGGAAAGAACCCAAATACATGGAAGCTAAAGACCATCCTACTAAAGAATGAATGGGTCAAACATGAAATTAAAGAAGAATTGAAAAAATTCATGGAAACAAATGATAATGAAAATATGGTAGTTCAAAATCTGTGGGACACAGCAAAGGCAGTCCTGAGAGGAAAGTATATAGCGGTACAAGCCTTTCTCAAGAAACAAGAAAGGTCTCAAGTACACAACCTAACCCAGCACCTAAAGGAACTGGAGAAAGAACAACAAAGAAAGCCTAAACCCACCAGGAGAAAGATTAGAGCAGAAATCAATGCAATAGAAACCGAAAGAACAGTAGAACAGATTAACAAAACTAGGAGCTGGTTCTTTGAAAGAATTAATAAGATTGATAAACTCCTGGCCAGACTTATCAAAAAGAAAAGAGAAAAGGACTCAAATAAATAAAATCATGAATGAAAGAGGAGAGATCACAACCAGCACCAAAGAAATACAAACAATTATAAGAACATATTATGAACAACTATTTGCCAGCAAATTTGACAATTTGGAAGAAATGGTGGATGAATTCCTAGAGATGTATAAACTACCAAAACTGAACGAAGAAGAAATAGAAAACCTGAACAGACCCATAACCAGCAAGGAGATTGAAGCAGTCATCAAATATCTCCCAACAAAGAGCTCAGGGCCAGACGGCTTCCCAGGGGAGTTCTACCAAACATTTAAAGGAGAATTAATACCTGTTCTCCTGAAACTGTTCCAAAAACTAGAAATGAAAGGAAAACTTCCAAACTCATTTTATGAGGCCAGCATTACCTTGATCCCAAAATGAGACAAAGACCCCACCAAAAGGGGGAATTACAGACCAATATCCCTGATGAACACAGTTGTGAAAATTCTCGCCAAAATACTAGCCAGTAGGATCCAACAGTACATTAAAAGGATTATTCACCATGACCAAGTGAGATTTATTCCGGGGCTGCAAGGTTAGTTCAGCATCCACAAATCAATCAATGTGATGCAATACATTAATAAACGAAAGAACATGAATCATAGGATACTCTCAATAGATGCTGAAAAAAGCATCTGACAAAGTATAGCATCCTTTCATGATCAAAAGTCTTCAAAGTGTATGGATGGAGGGTATATACCTCAATATCATCAAAGCCATCTATGAAAAACCCACAGTGATTATCATTCTCAATATAGAAAAACAGAGCTTTTCCACTATGGTCAGGAACACCGCAGGGCTGCCCAATATCACAACTGCTATTCAGCATAGTACTAGAAGTCCTAGCCTCAGTAATCAGACAACAAAGAGAAATTAAAGTCATACAAATCAGCAAAGAAGTCAAACTCTTACTCTTTGGAGATGATATGATACTTTATGTGGAAAACCCAAAGACTGCACTCCAAATCTGCTAGAACTTGTACAGGAATTCAGGAAAGTGTCTGGATATAAAATCAATGCACAGAAGTCATTTGCATTTCTATACACCAACAACAAGACAGAAGAAAGAGAAATTAAGGAGTCAGTCCCATTTACAGTTGCACCCAATATCACAAGATACCTAGGAATAAACCTAACCAAAGAGGCAAAGGATCTGTACTCAGAAAACTATAAAGTACTCATGGAAGAAATTGAAGAAGACATAAAGAAATGGAAAAATGTTCCATGCTTATGGATCAGAAGAACAAATAAAATTTCTATCCTACCTAAAACAATCTACACATTCAATGCAATCCCTATCAAAATCCCATCCATTTTTTCAAGGAAATGGAACAAATAATCTAAAATTTATATGGAACCAGAATAGACCTCGAGTAGCCAGAGGAATGTTGAAAAAGAAACCCAAAGTTGGTGGCATCACAATTCCAGACTTCAAGCTATATTACAAAGCTGTGATCAAGACAGTATAGAACTAGCACAAAAACAGACATATAGATCAATGGAACAGAATACAGAGCTCAGAAATAGATCCTCAACTCTATGGTCAACTAATCTTCGACAAAGCAGGAAAGAATGTCCAATGGAAAAAAGACAGTCTGTTCAACAAATGGTATTGGGAAAATTGTACAGCCACATGCAGTAGAATGAAACAAGACCATTTACTTATACCACACACAAAAATAGACTCAAAATGGATGAAAGACCTCAATGTGAGAAAGGAATCCATCAAAATTTTTGAGAACACAGGCAGCAACTTCTTCCTAGAAGCATTGCCAAAGACAAGGGAAGCAAGGGCCACAATGAACTCTTGGGACTTCATCAAGGTCAAAAGCTTGTGAACAGCAAAGGAAACAGTCAACAAAACCAGAAGACAGCTGACACTATGGGAGAAGATATTTGCAAATGACATAGCTGATAAATGGGTAGTATCCAAAAATCTATAAAGAGCTTATCAAACTCAACAACCAAAGAACAAAGAATACAATCAAGAAATGGGCAGAGGACATGAATAGACATTTCTGCAAAGAAGACATCCAGATGGCCAACAGACACATGAAAAAGTGTTCCACATCACTTGGCATCAGGAAAATACAAATCAAAACCATAATGAGATACCACCTCACACCAGTCAGAATGGCTAGAATTAACAAGTCAGGAAATGACAGATGTTGGAGAGGATGGGGAGAAAGGGAAACCTTCCTACACTATTGGTGGAAATGCAAGGTCTTGCAGCCACCCTGGAAAACAGCATGGAGGTGCCTCAAAAAGTTGAAAATAGAGCTACCCTATTATGTAGCAATTGCACTACTGGGTATTTATCCTAAAGATACAAATGTAGTGATCTGAAGGGGCACATGCACCCAAATGTTTATAGCAGCCATGTCCACAATAGCAAAACTATGGCAAGAATGTAGATGTTATTCAGCAAATGAATGGATAAAAAAGATAATACACACACACACACACACACACACACACACACACACACAATGGAATACTATGCAGCCATCAAAAGAAATGAAATCTTGCCATTTGCAATAACATGGATGGAAGTAGAGGGTATTATGGTGAGCAAAGTAAGTCAATCAGAGAAAGACAATTATATGATCTCCCTGATATGAAGAAGTTGAGAGGCAAAGTGGGGCTTGGGGGGTTGGGAAAGAAAAAATGAAACAAGATGGGATCATGAGGGAGACAAACCATAAGAGACTCTTAATCTCACAAAACAAACTGAGGGTTGCTAGGGGCAGGGGTTATGGAGAGGGTGCTTGGGTTATGGACATTGGGGAGGGTATGTGCTTTGGTGAGAGTTGTGAAGTGCGTAAGGTTGATGATTCACAGACATGTGCCCCTGGGGCAAATAATCCATTATATGTTAATTTAAAAAATGAAAAAAAAAAAAAACAAGTCTCTATCTGCACACCCATATTTATGGCAACATTATTCACAATACCAAAGGGTGGAAGCAACCCAAATGTCTAAAAAAAATGAAAGAATAAAGAATATATGGTATGTGCACATGATGGAATATTATGCAGCTCCCAAAAGGAAGGAATTCCTGGCACACGCTATGGCATGGGTGAACTTTGAAGTCATTAAGTAATGTAAGCCAATCACAAAACAATAGTGTCTGGTTCAACTCATGAAATATCTAAAGTAGTGAAAGTTTGTAAAGGGCTCAGCACACAGCAAATGAAGAGTTGGTGTTTAATGAACATGGAGTTTCACGTTTGTAGGATGAAAAAGTTCTAGAGATCTGTTGTGCAACAGTGTAAATACATTTACCACTATTTAATAGAACATGGAAAAAATAGTTAAGATGGTAAATTTAATGTTATGCATTTTTTTTTTTTTTTACCTTTAACAAAATTAGAAGTTCTAAAAAACAAAAACAAGCAGTTTCTCTCCTGATGGTGCTTGAAATTCCTCTCCTTCCCTGGGTTTCCACTGCATGTGGCTGAGTGGGTACAGTCCTTGTTCATAATATGCTCCTGGCCCATCACCCTTTCTTCCTTCATGAATCTTATGGCATTTATTTTCTTCCAGCCTTATTGATGTCAGCTCTTCACCCCCAGGATGTTCTTCTTTCTTTTCCCATGACTTCACTGGCTGCCTTAGTCTTCCCCTCCCACACTTTCAGCCCATTTCCAGGTATTTTACCTCAACTGAAATAATGCATTTATCATTTTAGAAAAATAAAAAAAGAAGAAAAATTGAAAAAAAATTCCCAGTTCATAGGTGACCACTGTTAGCATATATATCATCCAACAGAAATGCGATTGTACTCATCTCCTGCCTTGTAATTATATATTTTTATTCAACAACTTATCAGGATCATCTTCTTGTGTGGCTAACTTTTCTGCTGTGTCAGGTTTGGCCTTTTCCAGTGGGCTCCCTCCACCTCAGTTTGGCCACACCTTTAACCTCCTTTACAGCTTATCACAGTTGGTCTCCTTGCCTTTAATATTAGACAGCCTTCTGATTTGCCTTTGGTGTTGTCATCCCACTCCTGCATGTTTTACTTAAGTTGACTCAAGAGATAAGAGGGCTGGGCTTGCTGACTGGTCAGAGCTTCATTAGGTATGGGCTCTCCGTGGCTGCATCAGGATTGAAATGTATCTTCCCCCTCTGCATTTCCTGACATTATTATTATTATTTAATTTAGTTTGTTGAGACTGTTACCAGTTTATTACAGAGTCTTCAAACATTGGGGTATAAACATGGGATGGTACGATATCTTCTAAACATTGCCTCTGCCACTTGGCTCTGTTAAATCGTCTGTTGTTTTAACACCCTCAACAGTATCTTAGGCAGATTACATACTTTTCCAGTCACTTAAAGTTTAAAAATAACTAGACAATGAATGATGGTGCATTCCAAGACGCTAGTCTCAATCTTGATTTAAATTCCATGCCCGCCTGCTCTCTCTGCAGAATTGAGGTGGGACCCCAAATGTTGAAGGGCAGGGTGAGGTCTGCTGCTGCAGTGCCCACTCCCGTTCCTGACTCAGAATCCCCAGTTGATGAGGCAGAGGAGAGGCCCCAGAGATGGACACATGCCTGTTCCTTTAAGTGGTCAGTTGTCACATCCTCGCCTGGGTGGTTTTGTAGCTCTCTTACATAAGCCACGCTGACTGTGAGACCTCTGAGAAGCAGCATGCAAACACTGGATCACTTGCCACAAGTCTGAGTTCTTAGAGAGCTCTGAGGGTGCTTTCATCTCCATTCTCCACCTCCACCTCCTGCGCAGTTCCTTGACACGGAGGAACCAGCTCAGGCTGGACCTCTTTCACCCCTTCCCCATGCTCCGTATACCAGGGGCAAATCCCACAACCTGTGTTAAATTTTCTTTTTTAATTTAAAAAACCTGATCATCGTTGACAGTGTAACATTAGTTTCAGGTGTACAAATTAATGATTTGACGAGTTTATACGTTATACCATGTTTACCACAAGTGTAGCTACCATCTGTCTGTCTTATAACATTGCTGTTACAACATTCAGACACACTTCTCGTTCAAACCCCGGCAGTCTGGGTAGGGGTTCTGCATGTAGACTCGGGATCAGCTACTATAGCCCGAGTTCCAGGTTTTCCACTCAGCATGCTTCTGCTCTTCATGTGGTTGATCTGAGTGACAAACATATTTATACCCAGAAAGCACTTAGCACAGGGCCTAGCACATAGCAACCACTTCGTAAAAAGTGTTAGCTCTTAATTTTTATTTAAACAGAGATTGAGAGTTGATTATTCTTTCTTTCTTTCTTTCTTTCTTTTTTTTTAAGATTTTACTTATTTATTAGAGAGAGAGAGAGTGCACATGAGCAGGGAGAGGGGAAGAGGGAGAAGCAGACACCCTGCAAAGCAGGGTGGCCAACAAGGGACTCGATCCCAGGACCTGGAGATCATGATCTAAGCCAAAGACAGACACCTACCCAACTGAGCCACTCAGGTGTTCTGTTGATTGTGATCTCGTTCTTTTTTTTTCTTTTTTTTTTAAATGAGCAGTGCACTTTTAATTTCTTAACACCACTCAAATCTGTATGTTCCATCCTCACTGACATTATGTTAGTTCAGATGCCTTGTCCCCACAACAGTCTCATCCCTGTTCCTGTCTATTTTATGCCTCTGATTCTTTCTTTATATCAAGCCAGAGAGAGTTTTCTAAAATACAAATCTAATTAGGAGGCTCCTCTGGCTGAAATCCTTCAGGGTTCACTCTGACTAGAGTGCCCTTTTGCTCAGGTGACTGGCTAACTTCTACCCATTCTTTAAGAGTCAGAGGAAGTGGCTACTCTCTCCAGAAGGCCCCCCAGAGCCTCTCCCTTACCACCCAAGGGCCTGCCGAAGTGCCCCATAGCATCCTGTGCTTGCCTCTACTATGGCATATTCTGCATTGTATTATGATGTTCTCATCAGTTTTCTCCACTAATTTGTGAACTTCTTGAGGACAAAAGACTGTTGTTCTCTGTCCTTAGTTTCTGGTATAGCAGCTGGACCATGATCATTTCTCAGAATTGTTTTTTTCCGGATGGCCAGTTTCAGTTATTACATGTTGACTTTTGATAGTTTCTATCTCTAAGGGTGGATTTTCTTTGATTTTTGTCCCCACTTTTTTCCCTCATTGTAGACTGCTACCAGTCTCTTGTCTCCATTACCTCTAGATTCGGAACCTTCCATACTTTCACTTTTTTCTCAAAATACTTTGTCTACGAAGCGCAGACTTCATTGTTCAGTTTTAAAAAAACATATTTTGTCTACTTCTCTATAATTATATTTTTCACCCTCAGCTGAAATTAGTGAATTGGCCCAGTCTTTGCTTTCCCTTGGGACTGTGAACAATGCTGGGTGGAACATTGCCCTTTTAGCCTTCTGTCTTTTTTTTTTTTTTTTTAAAGATTTTATTTATTTATTCGACAGACAGACATCACAGTAGGCAGAGAGGCGGAGGGCGGGGGAGAAGCAGGCTGAGCTGAAGGTAGAGGCTTTAATCCACTGAGCCACCCAGGCACCCTAGCCTTCTGTCTTTTATGTTGTTTTGGATTAGAAGTTTTTTGCTAAGTAGTGGTGACATTCATCCAAAGCTTTGAGGAGGGAAGTCAAAGAAATGCATTTTTAGGACACCCCTTTCTGGAAGCCCTTTTTTTCTTTTTTTAAAGAGATTTTGTTTGTTTATTTGTTCAAGAGAGAGAGAAAGAGAGAGAGGGTGCATGAGTTGGAGGGAGAGAAGAAGGGCAGGTAGAGGGACAAGCAGACTCCACGCTGAGTGGAGAGTCCAATGTGGGGCTCCATCTCATGACCTGGAGATTATGACCTGAGCAGAAACCTAGAGTTGGATGCCTAAGTAACTGAGCCACCCAGATACTCCAGTAGCCTATAAATGGAGTAGTGAAATTGGCAATTCTAGGATAAATCTTATATGTAAATCTCAAATAGAGGTTGTGCCTTTGGGAAGAGCTGAAAGAGGAAACTAACTTCCCATTTAGACACCTGTTTTAATTTTGAAAGCTGGTAAGTGTTCCATGTGACTTTTTGTAGAAGGGAAGGTAGAAATTGATCTGTGTCTACAGTCTAGGTAAAGCTCAAATGTGTAATAAATGCTTAATATATATTTTTATGTGTTATATGAAGATTGGTTCTGGAGGACAGCTCCAGTCCTAGATTATTCTGTAAAATGGGTTTAATAATAGTTTCCACTACATAAGGTTGTTCTGAGAGTTAAATAAATTAATTCTTATAATGCATTTGTAAGAATGCCTAGTACATAGTTAACATTAATAATGATAGCTATTATTATTCTGTGGCAGCTGTTTTACATATAGAATCTTATTTTATCCACATATTAATTCAAGGCATTTCCCTTCAACTTTATGAGACTCATTGATGTGCGGTAACACATTCAAGATCATAGAGTTATAACGTGGCAGAGTCAGGATTTGAACTCAAGTTTTATTTGACTCCAAAGTCCATGCTCTTTTCACTATGCTGCCCATTTAGAAGGATGACCTGGCCAAGGCTGGCAATGATTAGAACTTGAATCTTTAGGCAAAATTGTTCAGGTTTCTCTCTTGTTTCTCCCTATATATGTTTTACTTTATAATTTGCTAACCCATGTATCAGAACCTGTGGTGTTAGGAATCTGAGTCTTATCCATCCAGGACAGTTTTACAACCTCCATACTGCTGATATTCTGGGCTGGATAATTCTTTGTTATTGGGTCTGTCCTGTGTGTCATAGGTATTTACTTCATTGGATGCCTGTAGCGTCTTCTGTCTCCCAGGTTTGAGAAAAATGTTTCCAGCCATTGCCAAATGTGCCCTGTAGGGTCAAAATTGCCCCTGGTTGAGAACCATTAACCTGGAGGATGAATCTCATATTCACTATGTCTTCTGTTTGAGAAGGGACAAACCCAAATGCAACAGTCCTAAACAGCAACTTTTTCCAACTTTTACCAGTATTTTCAAGCTTAGCCATCTGTCACTGCTGCTTCCTTTGGCCCTTAGGTTACATTATCTTCTAAGTCACTAAGAAACTTTGCCGTACCCACCCACCCATCTGTATCAGTTTGCTAGGGCTGACATAATAAATTTCCACAGACTGGTCAGCTTATGCAACAGAAATAAATTTCATTACAGTTTTAGAGGCTGGAAGTCCAAGAGTAAGGTGCTAGAGTTTGTTTTCTTTGAGTCCTCTCTCCTTTGCTTGCAGGTATCTGCCTTCTTGCTCCCTCTTCACATGGCTGTCCTTCTGGACATGCATTTCCCTGGTGTCTCTTTGTATGTCCAAATTTCCTTTTTTTCCTAAGGACAACAGTTAGTTTGAATTAGGACTCACCCTAATAGCCTTGTTTAAACATAATTACCTCTTAAAAGACCCTTTTCCAAATCCGGTCACATTGTGCAGTCCTTGGGGTTAGGGCTTCAACATTATAAATAGCCCACCAAACCCATTTCTTTACCTTCTTTAGCCACCCTTTTTTTTTCTCCAGTCTCAGAGGATGAACCATATGTCCTATTTATGGCAAAACTGAATCTTCACCTAAACTTCTGATCCCCTGTTCCTTTGAGACCTTACTCCTGAAGTTACCTCCCATTACTCTCAAACACCATGTCCCTCCAGCATCTTCATACTCTGTCTCATCACTAGATCTTTTTCTTTTTTTGTATGTTAATATTCTCAAGGGTCTTTCATTCTTGACCCCATGTTGTCCTGTGACTTTTCCTCTTCTCTCTCCTTGGCACAACTATATTTGTTTTTTTTTGAGAAATACAAATTCTCTTTCTTTCTCTCTTTCTTTCTTTCTTTCTATCTTTCTTTCCCTCTCTCTCTCTCTCTCTCTCTCTGTCTGTCTTTGGCAGGCTCCATGCTCAGCATGGAGACTGATAAGGGGCTCCATCTCAGGACCCTGAGATCATGACCTGAGCTGAAATCAAGAGTCAGACATTTAACCGACTGAGCCACTCACGTGCCCTGAGAAATACAATTCCTTCCTTTCTTTCCTTCCTTCTCTTCCTTTCCTTCCCTTTCTTTACCTTCCCTTGCCTTTCCTCCCTTCCCTTCCTTTCTTTCTTTCTTTTTACTTATTTTATTTAAATTCAGTTAGTTAACTTACAGTGTATCGTTAGTTTCAGATATAGAGTTTAGTAATTCATAAGTTGGAAATAACACCCAGTGCTCATTAATCATGTCCCCTCCTTAATGCCCATCTCCTAGGTACTCCATCTTTCCCATCTCCCCTCTGGCAACCCTTGGTTTGTTTTCCATAGTTAAGGGTTTCTTATAGTTTGTCTCCTTTTCTAATTTCATCTTATTTTATTTTTCCCTCCCTTCTCCTATGATCCTCTGTTTTGTTTCTTCAATTCCACATGAGTGAAACCATGTGATAATTGTCTTTCTGTCATTGACTTATTTTGTTCAGTATAAATCTATGAAGGTCCTCTCAAACTCAACACCCAAAAAACAAATAATCCATTCGAAAAATGGGCAGAAGACATGAACAGACATTTCTCCAAAGAAGACATACAAATGGCCAACAGGAAGATGAAAAAATGCTTGACATCACTTAGCATCAGGGAAATATAAATCAAAACCACAGTGAGATACCACCTCCCACCAGTCAGAATGGCTAAAATTTACAAGTCAGGAAACGTTAAATGTTGGTGAAGATGTGGAGAGAGGGGTACCCTATTAAAACTGTTGGTGGGAATGTAAGCTGCTACAGCCATTCTGGAAGACAGTATAGAGATTTCTTAAGAAGTTAAAAATAGAGCTACCCTATGATCCAGCAATCGCACTGCTAGGTATTTACCCAAAGGATACAAACATTGTTATCCAAAGGGGCACCAGCACTCCAATGTTTAGAGAAATACAATTTCTTAAGTAATTTTAAGAAATTTGGGCCCCTCTGGATTTTTAAACTCTCAACCTTGCCGTAGTGTCCAGCATTTTGTCACTTAGAGTTTAAATTTTTCTATCTTGTTACTGGTTCCAGGAGTGATTCCTGCTCTGGTAAGCTGTGATTCTCTGTATCAGCTCCCCATTTTTGGTTTGCCCTGTGACTTCAGTTCTCTGATGGATTCAAGAAGGGTTGTTGATTTTCAGTTTTTTCAGCTTTTTTCTTGTCATGAGGACAGGAGATAAAACTTCCAGGCTTCTTATGTGCTAGACTGGACACCAGAAGTCCCTGCATGTGAATCACACATACTCTGCCTTCCCTTTTGCTTCTAGAAACTGTCTCTTTTCCTATCTAAGATCTCATCCCATTTCCGCTCCCCCAGGATCTTACTCAAGCAGGGTCCCCTCTTTCTGCAGCATCCTAATGTTTCCCCCTTTTACCCAGCTATTCACATTACTATTCAGAAATGATGTCATCTTTCATAACTTAATGAAGCAACTAACAAAAGAAGCCCCATAGCCTCATTTAATCACACATCCTAATTCAGCCTTCATCCATTTATATCCTTTCTTTTGTTACGGAATTCTCCAAGAGACTTAATCTGTGCTCATGATCTCTAACCACTCCTCACCCAGGCTTTCCTCTTCCTCACTTTATTGCAGAATACTTTAGTCCCGTGCAGTGGTGACTTTCATGTTGCTCTAGTCCAACCTCAGTTTTCGTTCCTCATCTTAAAAGCCTAACCTATCTGCATTTTCTTTTTTTAAAGATTTTATTTATTTATTTGTCAGAGAGCGAGAGCACAGGCCAGTAGAGGCAGAGAGACAAGCAGGCATCCTGCTGAGCAAGGGGCCTCATGTGGGACTCAATTCCAGGACCCTGGGACCTGAGCCAAAGGCAGCTGCCTAACTAATTGAGCCTCCTGGGCGTTCCTATCCGCATTTTGTAAGTGTTCTCTGTTTGTCTTGGAATATGTCTTCACTATGCTTATGAGAGCCCATACTTGCTTGTCTTCCTCCTAACTCACCTTTGTTTTTTTCAGATCTCATTTTCAGATTTCTCCTTACCTTCTGGACCTTTAAATGCTGGACTGCCTCAGGGTTCAGCCCTTAGATTCCCCTATGATCTCATGGGGTCCTCTGGTTTTAAATATCCATTTGTATGCTGATTATTTCTGCATCAGAGACTAGAGGACTGCTCTTGGAACCAGTTCCTCTTCATCCAGGGGGCACAGTTAGATTGCATTTCCTCGCCTTCTTTACATTTAGATCTAGCCATTTGAGAAGTGTGAGAAGTGATGTGTACCATTTTCAGGCCTAGCCCATAAACATCTCCCACACTTGTTCTTTGGTCCCCCCCCCCCCCCCATCTGCTGGCTGGATCTGCTTGCTGGATGCACAGGGCTCCAAGGATAGAGCCACAAATGTGGGGAGCAGGAATCTCTGAATAATCAGGTGAAGGCTGCCCATCAGTCAAGAACAAAATTTGGACTTTGAGTGTGTGAAGCCACTGAGGTTTGGGAACTTAGCTATTATAATAACTTGCGATAGCTTAACTAAGCTAGAAATCAGTATCTGCAATGGGTTCTGCCATAATAGAAAACCAAGATATGTGGCACTCCTTAATGGTTCAGTGGTAGACAACAAGGAAGCTGACGTCAGAAGCAGGAATGATAGTTTCTGTGTAATAAAGAGAAAACATCTGGTTAAAACATTTCCTGTGACAACTTGGAAAGCAGACTTGTTGGTAAAGAACTTGTAGCTCCTGGGGAAAGACAAAGGAGAGCCAACAAAGTTTGTTGGTTGTTGTTGGCTGTGTTTGATAAGGAGCTGGCTGAAAAAGGTGAGCTCCAGAAAGAGTCATCTGATTTATAAGCAGAATAAAAGACATAGAAAAAATCCAGAAATTCAGCTGGAAGATAACTATTTATAGATCCCAAATGCTAACTGATAAAATTAAAAAAGGCTTTGAGGGAGATAGGCCCATTATAATTGAGCTCTCTAGCAATGATCGGATTAAGAAAGTAAGTTTTCTCCCCACACATGTTATCCCAGCTGTTGTTTATAGAGATGGAGTTGTAAGAGGCAAGAAAACCAAGTCAAAGGTCAGCATCAGCTTGAGAATTAAATTCAGGAAGGAGATTTGGTGTCATAACTGACAAGGGTGCAGACAGGTAGCAAACAGAAGTATAGCCTACTAAGTTATAAGGAAATTGTACTGCCAAGGAAGTATAAGCCCAGATTAAAGCACCTGTAATTAATCAGGTTTTAAACACAGTCTTTGGGGACTCAAAATGGTACCAGCCACATGTGGGCTGAGAATGTTGAATAGCCATGTAAAAGTGTATGGTCCCCAGCACTCAGTTAAGATCTTGACATAGAGAATAACGAAGAAGATGGTTCTTCCCAGAGAGCACAATCAGCATAATCAAGGAGTTTTTCACCTCCAGGGAAGAGGTCTCTCGCTGTGCCCCTCAGCAGGATTTCAGTGACTATAGTGTTTTTCCTAGTCTTCCCTTTTTGAGTGGGAGGCTTAATAGTGGTTATCTCATCCCTTCTCCTCCAGAATAGGGCAGGCAGAAGCGCAGTTAACTTGTTCTTTTACTCAGAGGTGGATGGATTATGAGGCGCCACATCTAGATTTAAGGTTGAGGGCCGCACATACTTGGAGTGCCCAGATCTGAATTAGATTTAGGGAATGAATGGAACCTGAGGCTGTATCCTTTGGAAATGAGGTACATGTGAATCTGTAGAAGAAAATGAAATGGCTGTTTGGCTACAGCTACAGGGTTGCCTGTAGCTGGTCCCCACCATTCACTGCGCTCTTCTGGAGCATACAGCTACTCTTCCTATCTTAGCCTTACTTACAATTAGCTGTAGTCATGGAAGCCCAAGTGGTCTATAGCCTTTCCTGACTGGCCTAAAACATAAAAACATAAACACAAAACATAAAACATAAAAACATAAACACAAAAACATAAAAACATCATATGATTGCCTGTTCTCTTTCCCCACACTCTGACTAAATGCAGAGAACTCGGAGACAGCGCAGAGCCATAAGTGGAAGAGATCTGAGTTCCTGAATAACCATGAGAAAGGCCACCCCCCAAATCAGGAATACACATTTGTTTTGCTTTCACATGTGAGAAAGAAACTTTTATTAAGCTGCTGTAAATTTGGGGTTTATCTGTTAGAGCAGCCATCATTGACTAATACTACTCTACAGATTGTATAGAGAGCCCAGTCCTCCCTCCCTGGAGATAGCCAGACCTTCTCACATTTCTACTGGGTGTCTAACAGGTATCTCTAAATTACCACTTCTCAAAATGTTACCTAAAATCTGCTCTTCACAGTCTTCCACATCACCACAAATGGCAATTATTTCTATTAGCTGTCCAGGCCCCGAAGTTTGCATTCAATCTCGACTGCCCTTTCTCACACATCGCATCTAATGCATCCATAGATACTATTACCATTAGTTTCAAGATATGCTACACTCCAGCCACTTCTCAGTATCCCCGCTGTCACATCTGGGCCCAGAATACTGTGCTTCTTCATGTGGCTTATTCTGGTGGACTCCTGATAGGTCTCTGTTTTGACTTTTGCTTCCTTTATAGTCTCTTTGCAGTACTGCAGCAAGAGTAGGTGTTTTTGTTGTTGCTGTTTTTTAAGGAGTAAATCAGATTTACAATTCCTTTGCTCTGATAACTGTCCAGCCCACTTAGAGTAAGATTTACAGTCCTAAGTTGCTGCTGGATCTGCCTCTACTTAGTTCTTTGACCTTACCCTTCCCACTCTTCTCACTGGCTGTATTCTGACCACCCTGGCTTCCATGCTTTACATCAAGCATGCCAAGAACACTTCTATCTCAGGGCCTTTGCACTTGCTATTCTTTCTGCCTTTACATCTCTTTACATCTGTAAAGCTCCCTTCCAAATTTCCTTTTCATCTGTAGTTTCAGGCCATTTTATGCATAAGTTCTATACATAATAGACTCTTGATAAATGTATCTTGAATAAATGAATAAATAGATGACCTGTTTTACCTCTCTAGGACTTTTTAGGATATCTTCTGATACTCTGAAATTTCACAGTGATGAATTTTAGTATGGTTATTCTTTCCTTTTTTTTTTTTTTAAAGTATAGTTTTGTTTGTTTGTTTGTTTGTTTTTAGCATAGTTGACACACAATGTTACATTAGTTACATTAGTTTCAGGTATATACAGTATGCTATGCTCACCCCAAGTGTAGCTACCATCTGTTCTGATACATTGCTATTATAGTATCTTTGACTATATTCCTTATGCTGTAACTTTAATTCCTGTGACTTTTTCACTCCATAACTGGAAGCCTGTATCTTCCACTCCTCTTCACACATTAGCAACCATCAGTTTGTTGTCTGTATTCATAGGTCTGGTTCTGTTTTTGGTTTGTTTATTCTTTTTTTTTTTTTTTAAGATTCCACTTATGACTGAAATCATACAGTATTTGTCTTTCTCAATCTGACTTATTTCACTTAGCATAATAGCCTCTTGGTCCATCCATGTTGTCCCAAATGGCAAAATCTCATCCTTTTCTTTTATGACTATATAATATTTCATTTTATAAATAAATTAACACCCCCCCATCTTCCTTATATATTCTTCTTTAGATGTATGCTTGGGTTGCTTCTGTATCTTGGCTATTGTGAATAATGAGGGTGCATATATCTTTTTGAATTAGTTTTTTCATTTTGTTTGGGTAAATACCCAATGGTGGAATTATTGGATCATATGGTATTTTTATTTTTAATTTTTTGAGGACCTTCCTTACTGTTTCCCACAGTGACTGTACCAGTTCCCACCAACAGTGCAGGAAGGTTCTTTTTTTCCCTCTACATCTTTGCTTACTAACACTTGTTTTTTTCTTGTCTTTTTGATTTTAGTCATTCTCATTGTGGTTTTGATTGGCATTTCCATGATGATTAGTGATTTCGAACAGCTTTTCATGTGTCCCATTGTCCATCTGTATGTCTTCTTTGGAAAAATGTCTACTCAGGTCCTCTCCTCATGTTTAATTGGATTGTTTGTTTTTTGGTGTTGGGTTATATGAATTCTTTATAAACTATTGATATTAATGCCTTATTGGATGCATTGTTCACATATACATTATCCCATTCAGTAGGTTGTCTTTTCATTTTTATGATGGTTTCCTTTTCATTTAATGTAATCTCAATAGTTTATTATTGCTTTGTTTCCCTTGCCTAAGGAAACATATCTAGAAAAATGTTGCTATGGCTGATGTGACAGAAATTATTGCCTGCATCTCTTCTAGAATTTTTATAGTTTCAGGTCTCACATTTAGGTCTTTAATCCCTTTTGGATTTATTTTTGTGTACTGTGTTAGAAAGTGGTCCAATTTCATTTTTTTTTTGCATGTGGTGTCTAGTTTTCCCAAAACCATTGAGGAGACTGTCTTTTCTCCATTGTATATTCTTGCATCCTTTATCATAGATTAATTGATAATATGATTGTGGGTTTATCTCTGTGCTGTCTATTCTGTACTGTTGATCTATGTGTCTCTTTTTGTGCTAAAACCATACTGTTTTGAATACTGTAGTTTTGTATTTTATCTTGAAGCTTGGGATTGTGATACTTCCCGTTTTGTCCTTCTTTGTCAAGATTCTTTTGACTACTAAGAATCTTTTGTGGTTCTATAAATATCTTAGTATTATTTGTTCTAGTTTTGTGATCTTAGTGTTTTGATAGGGATTGAATCTATAGATTGTTTTGGATAGCATGATCATTCTAATAATAATAATTATTCTAGTCTGTGAGCATGGAATATCTTTCCAGTTGTTTGTGTCATCTTCATTTTCTTCCATCAGTGTTTCATAGTTTTCAGAGTACAGGTCTTTTACCTCTTTGGTCACGTGGATTCATAGGTATTTTATTTTATTTTATTTTTTGTGCAATTATAAATGATGTTTTCTCGATTTCTCGTTCTGCTAATTTGTTACTGGAGTATAATTTTGTATCCTGCAACTTTATTTATTTATTTATTTTTTAAACAGATTTTATTTATTTATTTATTTGTGAGAGAGAGAGAGCGCGTGCACAAGTAGGCAGAGCGGCAGGCAGAGGCAGAGAGAGAAGCAGCCTCCTTGCTGAGCAAGGAGCCCAGTGTGGAACTCAATCCCAGGTCCCTGGGGTCATGACCTGAGCCAAAGGCAGTGGCTTAACCAACTGAGCCACCCAGGTGTCCCAATCCTGCAACTTTCTGAATTCATTTGTTATTTCTTAAAGTTTTTTGGTGGCATCTTTAGGACTTTCTATGTATAAGGTCATTTCATATGCAAATAGTGAGAGTTTAACTTTTTATTTTTCTTATTCTTTTTAACTTCTTTACCAATATGGGTGCTTCATTTCTTCTTCTTGTCTGATTGCTTTAGCTAGGACTTCAAGTAGTGTGGTTGTTCCTTATCCTTTGTGCTGGGCACTTTAGGGCCCTCTGATTCTAGAAGCTCATGGCCATTAAGTTCTGAAAGTTTCTTTGCATTATACCCTTGGTTATTTCTCTTGTGTTTTCTTAAGTTCTCTGGGACTAGAAATTTTTACATTTTCATTTGTTTTTCTACTGTCAGGGAGATTTTATTTCATCTTCTAATCCTATCTATTGAATACATCTTAAAATTTCTGATATCCTGCATATCATTTTCAGTCACTGTTTCTGTTTTGTTAGTTTTCTTTTGAAAAATATATACCGTTTTTTCATCACAGGTGCAGTATTTTCTTTTATCTTCTGAAGATATTATATCATTTTAAGGATCCCTTTTAAAAACATTTTATATAGATTGTTTATCACAGTGGATGCTCTCCTCAAATATATTGTGATTATTGACTGCATATTTCAGTTATGGCAAAGTGTTTGGAAGTGATTGGAGGCTCTTATGGGTGTCAGAGCTTCTGTGAAGGTTGATAGGGTGATAACTTGGGATTTTCATTGGTGCATTTTCAGTTGTCTGTATGTATAATTCTTTTCTCTTGTGGAGGTCAGTTTCCCATAGAAGAGGAGTCTGTTATATTCTGCTTGTTATGTATGTAGAGGGTAGAGGTGAGGAGGACTATTGGCATTCTGGGAGCTGGTGAGGAGATGAAGATAGAAACCTCCTGGTTCAATACCAAAGTTCACCTGGTGGATGGATCCTCTTTTCAGTGAGCTGCCTTTCTCTCACTCTCACCCGGACCTGCTGTCGCTCAAACCAGAACATCTCTTGTTCACCTTCTCCAGAAGCTCCAAGTCCAGTATTGGGTTGGGATGGGGGAGGGCAGTCACTAGCTGTGGGTTTAACTCTTTTTTATGCAAACTTACAAACTGTCTTTCAATTTTCAGCCCGGTCATACTGGAGCTACAAATGTTCTTGCTCTCCAGTTCCTGACCATGCTATAGAAATAGATTTTTTTCTGTATTTTTTGACTCTCATCCCCAAAGCTTTGTAAACCATGCTTTGGTTTTCTCCAGTCTGCTAAGTTCATGATACTTGCCTATTTCCTTAGCAGCTTCCAAAACTTCATAAAAATGTCCACTCTGCTGGTATTTCATATTCTGTATTCTTTGTGTGTTTATAAATAAAAAATACTTTCTATCGTCCTTGTTTTTGCTTTTTTTGAGGGGAAAGTTGTAAATATGTGTGTTCAATTTCCTTTGTTTCCCCACAAACCCATTTTTCTCCCTGAAACACTCAACCTCCTTGGCTTCTATTCTGTCAGTCTCCCCTTGATTACCTCCCTTCAGCTCTCACTGTTTCTGCTCTCTGCTTTTTATGGGATGTTCTTACCTTGCTTTTGCCTTCAACAGTGGTCTTTCCCAGCTCTACCTCACGGCTTCCTCTTCTATTCCTGTGTTACACATTTTTTTTTTACATTTCTTTTCAGCATAACAGAATTCATTGTTTTTGCACCACACCCAGTGCTCCATGCAACACATTTTGATAAAGTGACCTGCGTATTGTCTCATGGTTTTAATAACCCCTGTGGCAAATAACTCAGACATCTGTGTCTCCTGCTCTGACCATGTTCCCTAGTTCCACATCCAGTAGCCAGTTATCATCTGGATATATCCACTGAATTATCCTGTAAATTTTTTTTTAAAGATTTTATTTATTTATTTGAAAGAGAGAGAGAGAGAGATCTCAGGTAGGCAGAGAGGCAGGCACACACAGAGAGAGGGGGGGAAGCAGAGAGCCTGATGTGGGGCTCCATCCCAGGACCCTGAGACCATGACCTGAGCCGAAGACAGAGACTTTAACCTACTGAGCCACCCAGGCGCCCCCCCGTAAACATCTTTTAAAACACAGTATGCATGAAGTAAAACACAGTTTCTATTCTCCTCCTCACACCAACTCTTTTTCCTATAGTTGCTTTTATAGTCACAAAAGTCACAAATGTGGAAGTCATCTTAATCTCCTACTTCTTTTTCACTCCATAGATCCAGATAATCACCAAATCCTGCCAGTTTTTCCTCCCACATTATTTTTTTTGAATCCAGCCCTTCCCTTTGTCTTCATGATGGCTGCTCTCATAACCTCCTTTCTGCTCTGCTGCCACAGCCTCCTAATTGCTGCCTGCTTCTGTCTTTTCCCTTAAATTCTTCTTCCGCTCCAGTACCACAGTGACCTATCCAAAGCATAAATCTCATCAAATAGCTCCCATGATAAATCCCTTCCACTGCTCCCTGGTGAGAAATAAAGTCTATGTTCCTTGGATATAGTATACAAGGCCTTCTATGACCTGGCCCTACCTTGTCTTTCTTAGTTCATCTCATTTCACTCCTGGCCTCACATGTTCTGTCTTGTAGTACAGAGCTGCTGGTTTTCCCCCACCCCCACTCTTATATTTCTTGATTCTGTACCTTTGCTTCTATGATCGCCTCTGCCTTATTATTTTCACTTGACTAAGAAGGATCTTACACATTATTCAAGAAATAACTCATATATTCTTCTTTAGGAAGCAACTTCTCATTATCTTGGGTTTTGTGAAGTGTCCCTTTTCTGTGCCCCTATATATCCACGTATGCATATCACCACCGTAGCATTTAATATCTATATCATTGAAACAAATATATACCTATATTTGTTTCAGTGATATATATGTATGTGTATGTGTGTATATACATATATATACACATAAGGACATATGTACATATGTATATAATTTGTTTTAGTGACTCTGGTAGATTGCAAGTTTTTCCAGAGAAGAGGATTTTTTTCCCTTATTTTAGGTGCCTGGCATGTAGTTGGTATTCAGTAATTAGAGGTTGAATGGAAATGAATCTGCTTATAAATTACTTCATAGTGTCTTGGAATCAGCAGGAGCTCAGTACCCAGGAAGAGTGTGGCAGGAAGTGTTGGCATTATGGCTATGATGGGAGCAGATTGTGATACAAGGGTGATCCTTTGGCCTGGGTTTCTCTTGCTATTTTGAATGTTTCATGTGGTGAATGTCAGCAAAGGGTATTTCCTGATCTGGAGGTGTTGGATGGCAGGAAGAAGAGAAAGCTGGAGATAGTTTTCATTCCAAGTTGATGAGTTGAGCATGCAAGGAAGAGCCGGATGTGACTTGGGTCATCCCCATAGATTAAAACACGAGATTTTATACTGTCAAGTGATTTAGAAGAGGGTTGGCAAAGGTAGGTCCTCCAAGTACCTGGCAAGTGGGGCTGGATTGGCAGAGAGGTAGGCAGGGTTGAAGTAAATGAAAAGTGACATTTACTTTCTCCTTCCTCACATATCAAAGTTCTCCTGGTTTGTTCCCAAATGTCTCTGGGCCACGTCCAGTTTGCAGATGGCAGTGGACATCCTAATGTAGCATGTAGGCTCTTGAAGACAAGCACTCATAAATAGCTCCCGTGCCCTGGGAGGCGCGCCAAAACACATTTCTGTGATGACTGCCGAGATGCTTGCTAAAAAGCAAACAGCACATTAACAGCCTTCTGAGTTCTTGTGCAAATGGAGTGTGAAATTGTGGCTTGATGCTCCAAAGCTATACCTTTTTGTCTCCCTGATGATGATTAAGAGAAGCCTGGCTTGATTTGATTGGGAGGGTGTGCATGGCTGGACGTTGGGGGAGTCAGATAGGCAGGAAAAGAATGACTGGTGAAAGGGAAGGAAAGGAATGCACATACCCCCTTCAACTAAGTGCTTCATTTGACCTTCAGGAAATTGGAATAGAGATCATGTGACTTAACGTTTGCCTGGAAATTAACTGCCTCTGTTTGTTCCAGACCCTGGGATTGATGAAAGAGCCAAGGGATACTGACCATAGAATTATAATAGGGAAATGTCTCAAGCAATTATTAAATATTTAAAGAACTATCTCACCACTAACTTGTCAGATGGAATGAATGAAATGGAAATAATTTTTAAACATTATTTCCAATGGCATGGTTAGAAATTCAGGGATAAAAATTATTCTGTGCCATAAAGAAAATATTTTCAGTTTGTTTTTGTGACACTGGTGTTTTTTCTGTATCACCTTTCATTCCAAATGTTAATTAAGGAACAGTATGCCCAGGAGGTGGATCAAATGAGGGATCCTAAAGGAAAGGACATGGTCAAGGTTTTTTCTTTTTCCTTTGAAGTATTATTAAACCAAGGTGATCAGAGGACAAGGAGACATTAATCCCCAGTGCAGTTGAGATTTTTCTCTCTCAAAACAGAGGGAAGCAAGACCTTTGTGTACAGTTTTTTTCTTATCTAGACTGGGCAATATGGTATGAATAGGTGGTAAAATAAAATTATCAGAGATGCTGTAGAGGGTTTTTTTTTACTGGATATTATAAGTAAATAATCCAGTAAATACTGTGATTTATCTACCAAATCCTCATTTTTCCTTTCTTTTGATCAACACTGTGTTTTTGTTCAAGGATCCACCTCTGGCAGAGCCTTCAAGTTGCTATTCAATATCAATTTTTACCTACTCACAAAAATTTGATTGTGAGAAGTAAAAATACTCAGCTAAACAGTTGTATTTTTCAGCCTCTTTTTAAAAAGTTGAAATGTATTTGACAGTTAACATTGTGTAAATTTGAGGTACACAATATGTTGATTTGATACATTAATATGTTGTAATATGATTGACACTATAGCAATAGTTAGCATCTCTGTCAGGTCACATAGTTATCATTTCTTTTTTGTGGTGGGAATGATTAGGATCTAGTCCCTTAGCTTGTTTGATGCTTCTAATATCGTTGTCTGTATTTACCATTATGTGCATTATATCTCCCAGGTTTATTTTTCTAGGAGTTGCAAGTTTGTACCCTTAACATCTCTCCTGTTCCACCTGTCACTCCCCTCCCCAGCCTCTGCTTAACAGCTGTTACTAGTCAACTTTTAATTTTTTAAAAAGATTTATTTATTTATTTATTTTAGTTGGAGGGGTGGGGCAGAGGGAGAGAAAGCCCCAAACAGATTCTGCACTGAGCACGGAGCCCAGTGTGGCTCTTAATCCCATGACCCTGAGATCATGACCCTGAGATCACGACCTGAGCAAAACCAAGAGTCAGACACTTAACTGATAGTACCACCCAGGTGCCCCATCAGCTGACTTTTTAAAAATGTCACTTATAACTAATATCATACAGTGTTTGACTTTTCTCACTTAGCATAATGTCCTCAAGGTTCATCTATGTTGTCACAAATGGCAGGATTTCCTTTTTCATGGCTAAATAATAGTTCTCTCTCTTTCTCTCTCTCTCCCTTCATTTACTCTCTCCATTCATCTACTGACAGACACTTAGGTTGTTTCCATATTTTGGCTGTTGTGAATAAATGCTAAAGTAAATGTGGGAGTGCATATATCTCTTTGATGTCTTGTTTTTATTTTCTTTGGGTATGAACCCCGAGGTGGAACTGCTGGATCATATGGTAGCTTTGTTTTTTAATTTTTTGTTTTCGTAGTAGCTGAACCAATTTGCATTCCTACCAGCAGTGTACAAGGGTTGCCTTTTATCTCCATCTTCACCAGTATTTTGCTTGACTTCTCGATGATAGCCATTCCAATAGGTATGAAGTGATGTCTTATTGTGGTTTTGATTTGATTTGAGGATTAGTGATGCTGAACATCTTTTCATGTACCTTTTGGCTGTTTGGATATCTTTTTTGCAGAAGTTGTCTGTTTAATTCCTGTGCCCATTTTATGAGTTCTTTGTATATGTATGAGTTCTTTGTATATGTATGAGTTCTAGATGTCTGATTAATTCTTTGTATATTTTGGATATTAACCCCTTATCTGATATATGGTTTGCAAGTACTTCCTCCCATTCTGGAGGTTGCCTTTCATTTAGTCAATTGTTTCTTTTTTCATGTAGAAGATTTTAAGTTTAATGTAGTCTCTTTTGTTGACTTTGCTTTTGTTGTCTGTGATTTTGGTGTCATATGCAAAAAATTATTGCCCATGTTCTGGTGCTTCTTTCCCATATTTTCTTGTGGAAGTTTTATAGTTTTAGGTTTTATGTTTAATTCTTTGACCCATTTTGTGTTAATTTTTGTGAGTGGTGTAAGGTAAGGATCCAGTTTCATTCTTCTTTATATCTTTATCCAGTTTTTCCAGCAATATTTGCTGATGACACTCTCCTTTCTCCACAGTGTTCTTGGCTCCCTTGTGAAGTATTAGTTGACCATATATGTGTAGGTTTAATTCTGGGCTCTCTTCTTGATGCCACTGGTCTCTCTATATCTATTTTGTGCCAGTATCCTAATGTTTTAATTACTATAACTTGTAGTATTGGTTGAAACCAGGAAGTGTGGTACCTCTCACCCCTTAGGATTATTTTGGCTCTTTAGGGTCTTTCATGATTCTATACAAATTTTAGGATTTTTTTTTTCTGTTTGTCATGAAAATTTTCAGTGAACTTCATTGGAATTTTGATTGTGATTACATTGAATCTCTAGATGTCTTTGAGTAGTACAGACATTTTAACAATATTTATTCTTTCGTTACATGAACATGGGATGTCTATTTGTTTGCGTCTTTGATTTCTTTCATCAAAGTCTTGTAGTTTTCATTGTACACATTTTTCGCCTCCTTGGTTGAGATTATTTCTAGGTATTTCACAATTTTTGGTACTATAGTGAATAGAATAGTTTTCTTTATTCTTTTTCCAGATGTTCCATTATTATACAGATATGCAGCTGGTTTCTACATGTTGATTTTACATCCTATGACTTCATTCAAATTGTTGATTAATTCTGACAATTTTTTGGTTGAGTCTTTGGGATTTTCTGTATACAAAATCACATCATCTGCAAGTTACACTGGTTTTACTTCTTTCTGATTTAGATGCCTTTTATTTTTTTGTCTTGCCTAATTGTTCTAGCTAGGATTTCAAGTACTATATTAAATAAGAGTGATGAGAATGGGCATCCTTATTTTATTTCTGATCTTAGGAAAAATGCTTTCAGTTTTTCACCATTGTGTATGTTAGCTGTGGGTGTCATGTGTGGCGTGATCATGTGACATAATTCTGGTCAATAAGATGAAAGGGAAACTTGATACATGGAGCTCTAGAAAAGCTCTTAAAAAAGGGAGCAGGGTTAAGTATAGACTCAGAGAAATGCAAAAATGCCTTTTGGGCATTGTATCAGTTCTGGATTTCTTCTGGACTTCCTGTAACATGAAGAATAATGGGCCCCCCTTTAGGTGACTGTAATTTGAGTACTGTGTTACACAAAGCCAAACCCAGTCTCTAGGAGATACTTTACTTATCATAGCACATCTCCAGCTCTGTCTAGGTAATTTTTAAACTGGTTAGTCTAAGCCCCAAGAAGTCCTACTTTCTTGAATGACTTGTTTAGGCATGAACTTATGATGGCAGCTGATGAAATGTGACCAGTGAAATGTGAGGAGGAATATGCTCTCATCCAGGGAGAAAAGCTACCCCACTCCTAAAACAAAGCCTGTCAGAAGGGATGGTATCTTTTTTTGGACACTGTCTAAGTCAGAAAGTGATGCCTGGAACCACACTGTAGTTATCTTGTAGTGGGGAGCTGGTCTGGGGATAAAGCTGATACAATGAAGATGGTGGATGTTTAGAAAGAACCAGATCTTTGATAATGTCATTGAACTGTGAAATCAGCCAATCCTGGAGTTGCCTGTCTTTGGATTTGTTGTTTAAACCAGAAGTTACAAACTTTTTATGTAAAGGGCCACATAGGAAAGACTCTAGTCTTTGTAGGCCAGCTCAGTCACTGTAGTGTGAAAGCAGCCATTGACAGTATGTACACAGCAAGCATGTCTGTGTTCCAGTAAAACCATATTTACAGAAACAAGCAGCTGGCGGTATGTGTCACTCAGGTGGTAGTTTGCTGAACCCTGGTTTAGACAGTGAGTTGAAGTTTTCTGCTTCTTAGCTGATCATCTTACCTGATACAGAGTTGGAGATTGAAATTCATAAAATCTAAGGCCTGTTCCAACTGAGAGATTGGATTGTTTGGAGAATGACACAAGAAAAGGCCAGAAAAGAGACAAACAGGTTAAAAGTAGACATGATAAAAAGATAGTCATAGAAGAGCTAGTGTTAAGGCAGTTTGAATCTGTCTCATTTGAATAGGGAAGAAGGAAATATCTAGCCCTCAGCAGAAAGACTCTAGAAGAAGAAAGTCCCAGAGAATGTAGATGCATTTATTTTTAAAAATTTCAAGCACATAAATAAAGAATTAGAAATATATTTAAGAAAAAATGTGCTTATTATCCCACTGCCCAGATAAAAATCTTGTTACAAAGATGTAAATACTTTTTCCCCTTTCTCTTTTCTTTTCTTTTCTTTCTTTCTTTCTTTTCAAAGATTGATTTATTAGAGCAAGCATGTACATGTGAACATGAGCATGGGGAGGGGCAGAAGGAGAGGGAGACAGGCAGACTCCCTGCTGAGCAGGACACCCCCCCACTACAATGTGGGGCTCAGCCTCAGGACCCTGAGATCATGACCTGAGCTGAGATCAAGAGTTGGACACTCAACCGAGTCACCCATGTACCCTTAAAGACTTTTTCTTTTTAAAAAAGGGAGAATAGTATTGTACATTTGATTTGTAGTTGCCTTTTCCACCTTAACTGTGGATTCTGAAACAGCTTACAAATTTGGACAACCATTATTTTGAAGGTTGCTCAGTAGCCCATTTGTTCTAAAAGTAGTTTACTGAACTGGCTCTTTATTATTCTTTCATTTTGGTTGTCCTACCTTTACCCCCATTCCTTTTGCTTTTATATAATAATCTTCTATAAAAATTCTATAAATCTTTTGCAAATAAATAAATATAAATAAATTCTATAAATCTGTAAAAATTCCTGTTAGGAAGTTCTGTCCCATTTCCTCCCTAAATCCTTCTTGTTTCAGATGAGGCCTTTTCTTCTTCTCTGATAATGCCAAGCAGCTGGTAAAGGGCAATTTAAAAATGTTTTAGTTTAGCAATCAGAGATATCATCTTCTGTTCCACTCTGAGTGAAATCCTAATGAGGTCATTTGTCCAGATGTGAAACTCCTGAGTCTTTGGGGATTTCAGCAATGGTTTCTGCTATTATGTTGAGTCTTTTGGCTGTTCTTTCCCATTTATATACCATCCTTAAATTGTAGGGTAAGGCTGGCTATTGATCAGAAGTAGTAATATAATGGACCCCAGATCTACCTCCCTGCTCTCCTCCTGTATGCCTTCTCCAGCTCTGAAGATGTCTGAATCATTTTCAGGAGCAGTTCAACTTACATTGTTCTGGTGTGGTATTTTCTAATCAGTTTGTGTCTGTCGATTAGTGAGTACTCCTGTTCATTGACCAGACAGAACAGAAAAGCTATGTCCTTTATAATTAGAGAATACATACTATAGTTTTTCTGCATTATTAGGAGGGAATACTGGTAATAATAATACAAATAGCATTCATATTTAATTTTTGAATGGCACCTGGGACTCAGAGAAAGAAAGAAACTTGCCCAATGATGCACAGCTAGAGGTGGGACTGAGGGAGGAACCAGAGGTCCCTGGAGATTCTCCACAGCATCCCAGTGGGTCAGAGCATACCAAGAGGGAAGTCTCTTTCAGGAAGTGCTTATCCAGTGTCCTAGAGTTGTGTGTGTGTGGGAGGGTGCAGAGGGGTGGGAATTGGGGAGAGTAAGTACAGAGCAGCAGATGTAGTATACAAAGAAGAGAGGTTCTGGGAAAAAATGAACAAATCTTATACTAACATATTTTTTAGGGAAGCATGTATTGACCTGAAAAGATACCTGCTATATAAAGTGAAACGTTTAGATTATAAAGTAACATGTGAAGCATAACTTCATTTTTGTTAACAAACACATTAACCTCCTTTGGGTTGGTCTTTCTGTCATCTCTCTTTCTACATACCTAAAAAGTTATATTTCCAGGTTTCCTTTTTTAAAATTTATTTTAATTCTTTTTTTTAAAGATTTTATTTATTTATTTGACAGAGATCACAAGTAGGCAGAGAGGCAGGTGGGGAAGCAGGCTCCCCGCTGAACAGAGAGCCCAATGCTCATCCCAGGACCCTGGGATCATGACCTGGCCTGAAGACAGAGGCTTTAGTCCACTGAGCCACCAGGGCCCCCTGTTTTAATTCTTGTTAGGTAACATACAGTGCAATATTGGTTTCAGGAGTAGAATTCAGTGATTCATCACTTACAGTCAATGCCCAGTGCTCATCACATCAGGTGCCCTCCTTATACCCATCACCCATCTAGCCCAGTCCTGCCCACCTCCCCTCCATCAACCTGCAGTTTGTTCTCTGTTGTTAAGGGTCTCTTACAGTTTCTCTCTCTTTTTTCTCTTTTTTTCCCTCCCTTCCCGTGTTCATCTCTTTTGTTTCTTAAATTCCACATATGAGTGAAATTGTATGGTATTTGTCTTTCTCTGACTTACTTCATTTAGCTCTATCCATGTTGTTGCAAATAGCAAGATTTCATTCTTTTTGATGATTGAATAATATTCTATCACATACATAGCTGTAGATAGATATAGATCTATCTATAGATAGATCTATATCTATATCTACATCTATATCTATAGATAGATATATATCTATATCTATCTATCTATCTATCTATTTATATATATCTCCTCTTTATCCATTCATCAGTCTCCCAAGTTTCAACAGTGTTATTTTGGAATATTAGAAACTGAAGCATTATTATTATTTTTTCTTATTGATCAACAGTGTTTTCTAATTCTTTTATAATAAATATGTGTTGCCTTTCTAATAAAAAAGTTATAATTAGACGAAAAAGACAGTTATAGATGAAATTATAGGTTGTCTTGAAAATGTATTTGTGTGTCATTAAGACTTAAAAGGAGTATTTCAGCTTTTCTTTGAATGAGGAATATTCCTTCCACTGAGCGCACCATTCACATGGGACTTTTTCATACCTTGCTTTCTTCCTAGTTTTTCTTGTAGCTCTTGAGGACAAGAGTCTGCGTCTTGACTACCTGGTGGTCAGTGGCCTATTAATTGTTAATTTTTTGTTTTTGCTTTAAACGAATGAGTAAGAAACATTTAATACTTTATTTAAATGTTACGGAGGCTGAAGTTAGTCCATGAGAGGGTATCAGTGAAGGGCAACCAGTGGGACTATATGTGGATTCTAAATCTTGGGTCTGGGAGAGGGGAAGGAAGGAGAGGAAGTAAACAATGTAATAACCCTTCCTCCATATTGTATATGAAAAGAACGTCATCGCCAATGTGGCTGAGGACCATTGAAACGTGGTTATGCTCCAGATGCTTCTGAGATTTATGTTAAGAATACCAAGTGGAAATGTGGTCGTGAGCCTGCTGCTATCTTGGAAGGTTAGTGACTCTAGCTGATGGGAGGGTGAGAGGGAGGACCTTCCAGAGGAATGGCAAAGTGGAAATACTGGGAATACAGAAATGGTTGAAGGGAAGTTGAAAAAAATCCTTTGTCCCAGGTCATGTGTGAAGAAAAGGTTTCTGGTAAGATTCAAGGAAGTCACTGACTTAAGGCTGAGTTATATTTGAAGGGAGTGTGGAGAAATCAAAGAGAAAAGGCATGCCAGAAGTATGGATGGGTTAGTAACTAAGAACAATTGCTATTCCACTGTGTGGAAAGAAGACTACCGCAAGCCACTGGAGGGAAGGGTGAGCTCTTACCTTCCTGAAGTCCTTTCTCCAAATAGCAGGGGTTAGTGCTGTCACCAACTTAAGAACATCTGCTAAAGCCTCATGAATTAAAATGAAAAAACCCAAACTCCAGACCCTTCCTTTGGCCTTCCTGCAAAGCTTTATGTAATGTGTCACCACCCCATTGCCTGCCTTTTTTTGTTGTTGTTGTTGTTCCATACACAGCACCTACAAGACACTTCTGTTTTAGGAACAGGCCAAGTTTATCCCCATTTTGAGGCATCGCAGTAGCTGGAAAACCAGCTGAAAAACCACTGTCCTGGATCTCAGCGTGTTGACTTCTGCCTTGTTTTCTTAAGTCACAGCTGAATGTCACCTCCTCAGACGTGAGAAGAGAGATATATTCTGTCTTATTTAATGTCTAAAATAGTTCGCAGCACATGGTAGATGCTCTGGAATATTTGCTAAATGAATGAAGAAATCTAGCGTTAGATCATCATATCCTTGTTCTGGGAATGCTTCTGTGTCCCTTTAGGCTGAAATAAGTATCTTGATTTTACTTCTGCTGCTATCCCGTCTTTGAATGCAGTATTTGGCTAAATTGCACACAGCGAAAGATCCAAAGTCTGGGACTTACCAGGAGCTATGAGTGAGTGAGTACCGTCTGCAGATGTGGTAGAAGCATGTGGTAGAGGCAGAGCCCCATGGTAGAAAATCACATCTTGGTGGGTAGGAAGGGAAACAAACAGGGAGAGACATTCAAAGTGATATACAAATTTCATTTGAGGCTTGTCTTGAGTCGCAGTGAGAAAAATAAATGACAGAAACAAAAACAAGACTGGAAGGGCTATGAGAAAGTAATTGAGGTCACTTCTAGAATCAGAAATCTGGAATGTTCATTTTAAAAGACTGTCAGCTTAGACTTCCTCCAGTCTCCAACTTCTTTTAAATATGAAGACCGTCATTCCTGTTCAGCTACCTTGGAGATCTGATTAACTATCAAATTTTTGACCAAGAGAGAAAAAAAGAACCTCAAGAGATCTCAAATGGGTTATATTTGGAATAGAGAAGGGAGAAAAATGAGAAAATATTCACCTTTAGTAAAATAGTCCTTTCTACCTTTGCATTCCAGTCTGTTTCTGGAGGTTTAAGATTTAGCTGCTACTGAGCATATTAATGGCCCAAGGAAGCTGGGGGTTCACTTTTTTACGACAGAAACTTTTGAATTTCACAAGGTAGTTTCATAGAATGAAATTCCTATTAATCCATTTCTGTGAAGAGTTAAGGGATCTGGGGGCTTACTGACATGTTAGAGAGGAAGATGTCCCACATGCTCTGCTCTCTTTCAGATAACTGGTATTCTTCTCTGAGACCTAAGACCAGGTGATTTCAATTCAACAGGTGTTTATTAATATATGGGGTGATATAGCACACCATTTATTAAAAGTGTTCTGTGGAACAGTGGTCTCATGAGATGCTCCATGACTAAAGGATTCTGTAAAATAGTTTGGGGAAAACTACTTAATACATTCTTGGAGATGTACGCTTCACATCAGCATGGAAAAGGCTTTGAGAATATCTGTGGTAAAGGAGACTTAAGTTTCTTGAATGTTTTGGCTGTGCAAACTTGGTTCATGTGTAGTGTGTATGAATGCTACTAATACTTAATGGGAAATATGCAGTAAAGGAAATAAAAACACTGGAGTCAGACAGACCAAGGTTCAGAATTAAATCTTACCACCCACTGTGCTGTGACTTAGAGCAACTAGTTTAACTGAGTTCTGTTTTCTCTTTGTAAATTGGCCATAACATTTTGCCCAAATAAGATTATTATGAATATTAAATGAGATAATGCATATCACACCATCTAACCCAGAACCTGGAATATAAGTATTTAATCAGGTTGGTGACTAATTAAGCGAACAGTTACTATGGTAGGTATTTGTGGGATACAAAACTGAATAAAGTAATGGGCCTTATGTTAAAGAGCCTCAGTATTTGTCAGATGTTTACAAAAAACTTCTAGATCTTTGAGTCAGCACTGTGCCGGATGCCTGGAGTACAACACTGTATGATCTGGAGATGACCCTCATTCCCATGGAGCCAACTTGCTGGCTTTAGGTGGCTTTTGTGCTCTCATAGCCTAATTCACACTAGAATTTGTCCCCCAACCTCATGCCTAGCTGTGTTCAGCTTGACATTAAGAAATAACATTTTTTTTTTTTTTGGCTAAAATTAACAACACAAGAAACACCAGGTGTTGGCAGAAATGTGGAAAAAGGGGAACCCTCTTGACCTTTTGTTGGAATGCAAACTGGTGCAGCCACTCTGGAGAACAGTTTGGAGGTTCCTTAGAAAGTTGAAAATGGAACTACCCTATGATCCAGCAATTGCAATACTATATAGTTACCCAAGGAATAATAAAATACAGATTCAGAGGGGTGCAGACACTGATGTTTATAGCAGCATTATCAACAATACACAAAGTATGGAAAGAACCCAGATGTTCAACAACTGATGAATGGATAAAGAAGGTGTGTGTGTGTGTGTGTGTGTGTGTGTGTGTGTGTGTGTAATGGAATATTACTCAACCATCAAAAAAAGGAATGAAATCTTCTCATTTGCATTGATGTGGATGGAGCTAGAGTATATTATGAAATAATATGTGAAATAAGTATGTGAAATAATATGTGAAATAAGTCAGTCAGAGAAAGACAAATACCATATGATTTCACTCATATATGAAATTTAAGAAACAAAACAGTTGAACATGGGGGGTTGTGAAGAAAAAAAGGAGGGAGGAAACAGGCAACTTGTAAAGACTGAGAACAGACTGAGGGTTGATGGAGGGAGGTGGGTGGGGGAATGGGCTGCATGTGGTGGGTATGAAGGAGGGCAATTGTGATGAGCACTGGGTGTTACATGTAAGGGATGAATCACTGAATTCTACTCCAGAAACCAATATTGGTTTCTGTGTTAACTAACAAAATGTAAATTAAAATATAATATTTTCCCCCATATAATCTCTTTAGGTATAGGTTCTAGAGGGGGATATTTTGCTGCCGAGTGACTCTCTTTTTAGGGTAGAGTACTTTCTCTTTGTAAATAGAATCCATAAAAACTAAGGCAAGTTTCACAGTGACAGTCATGTGCTTAGGAGCTTGTTGGGGGGAGGAATTGAATGACAGTGGGGTTAGCACTTAAGAGAGTGCCATGTAAACTATAAACTAGACATTAAACTTTGGTTTCTCCGCCCATCAGGTAAAAAGAAAATCACCCTTCCTAAACTTTGGGGAGAGCATTTATAACAGTAGTTTTCAAGGATAATTTCCAGGAATGCTTAGTTATTGCTAGAAAAATGATTTCAGTATATAAGTGTTATAAAGATTATGAAAATAACAGTTAACTATCCTTCTTTGTACATTTTCCCCAGATTTGAGTGCTAGCATTTGCTTTTATGTGAAGAATAATGGCAAATGCTCAGAATCCTCGACAAAGCATTTGAGAAGATCTTTAAGGTTTTCGAATGGTTTCAAAGAGAGAATATGATTTTTTATTCCTTATGAAACCATTTTAGTTCCTTTATGTGTATGTTTAAAAAACAGGGATGTTTTATGAATCATTTGGAATAGAGAGAGTGCTTCCCTGAGCCCCAGGCATGGAGCAGTCAGGATCTTCTACCTGCAGCACAGTCTTTGAAGGCAGAAAGATTTCACTCCAAAGACTGAAGGGGCCTTGCAGGTAAAAGGAAGGAAATGCCAGCTCTGTGACTGCTGAGGGACAATTTCCTATCCCAGGAAGTGACCTTGAAATGCTTTCATAGTGCCTGTGAGGGATGTGTGGCTCATTTGGTTGGAGAACATGTGGGCTTGGAAATGAACTGCCCTCTTGGGTTGAGCCTGCCTTCTTGAACGGGGCACTAATGCATTTTAATGGTATTGCCCACACTAGGGTTACTTGATAAGGAACAGCTGTTGCTTAGCTGTTTTCAGTCTTTTTGTCTTGCAGAATTATGTATTTTTTTCAGGCTTGGGGAAAGGATGTGGTTGAAAAAAAAAAAGCCAAGTGAATTGGGACTGAGGTAAGAAATCATATCATCTGTATTTAAATGTGGCCACTTATTGGGGCTTCACTCCAAGCCAGGGACGGCACTAAATGCTTTCTATTAATTTCCTCATTTAATGTACACAGCAACTCTATGACAGATACATGATTATCTCCAATTTACTGAAGTTTAGAGAGGTAAAGTGACTGCCAAAGTCACAGAGCTATTAAGAAATGAAACTGGAGTTTGAATCCAAGTCTTTTTGTATTGAAGCAATATTTTCCTTTCAATATGTAGCATATACATGTATGACATTTATGACTATCATTAATCAGTACTACACCAAAACCAACAACTAACATTTATTGAGCTCTTACTGTGTGCCAGATATGGGCTGGATTTTCTTATTTAATCCTTAGAACTGCTTTGATTTATTATTCTGGTACAGTCTCCTTTTAGAGATGCAAAAACTGAGGTACAGAGGGACTAAGTAACATAATTCAAGTCAGGCATCTGGGTTCTAGTGGAGGCAAGCTTTGAGCCTTGGCAGTTTGACTCTTGGCTCTGTCTTCAGTTGCTGTTGTACCTGCTCTGTAAGAAGTATCAGTGTGCCTGTGAACCCTATAGACATGAGCTGAAGAGTGGAAGTTGGGGGCATGTATTAATTTCCTAGGGCTGCCATAACAAAGTTCCATAGACTGGGGTACTTAAAGAAGAGAAGTTGATTGTCTCAGTTCTGGAGACTGCCAGTCCAAAATCAAGGTGTTGGCAGAGTTGGTTCCTTCCAAGGACTATGAGGGAAGGGTCTGTTCCAGACTTCTTTCCTTGGCTTGTAGATGGCTGTCTTCATGTTCACATGGCATTCTTGCTGTATGCATGTCTGTATCCAAATTTCACTTCTTTATAAGGTTACCAGTCATAATGAAGTAGGGACCACCCTAATTGACTCCATTTTAACTGGATTACCTCTATAAAGGCCCATAACAGGGCAGGTCCAGAGTTGTAAGAAAGTTGTAGTATTTCTTAAAGTTCAAGTGATTAGAGAAGGAGAAGAGACCTGGAGGAATCTAGGAAGCCCTGCTGATGGGCAGAGATTGGGCTCGGGGAAAGGCAGTCAGGATTTCTGTCCAAGAGGTGGCCTTTCTGGCTCGAAAGGAGCCCAAGGGGACATGGCAGAAATGTGTGACTATCCCCAATATATAATGTGTGAACCTAGATGCCCTAGATGTCTTCCAAAGGGTGACAGGCTAAGATGAGATACAATGTGGGAATCCTATGAGAATACTCCCAACACAGGATGTAAGTTTTCTATGAAAGGTCAATAATGAGTCAAGTTTAGTAGGATATAGTTATAACGGATGTATGAGAAATACATGGGGTCTAATTATATTGAGAGAGCAATAAATAATTAAGGCATGAAACAAGCTTTCACCAAAAATTGGATTGGGTTTAAAATTATATCAGGGCCATCTATGAATTACTGCAAATATCACTCAAATATTCATCCATCCATCCATCCATCCATCTATCCATCCATCCATCTTTCTAAAAGTATATATTCTGCGTCCTGTGGTAACAGCTGGGAGAATAATGAGATCACTGTCAATATTTCTGTCGTCAAGGCAAGCGTGTTAAACAGTAGCAACCTCAAAGGAGAAAATTTGCTATTTTTGAGACTATTCACTAATTTACATGACAGCAATCCCTCTATATGCAGAGAAATCTTTGCGGGGCATGAATAAATAACACCATTTCTGGGACTTAATTTGTATTAGTTACTCTGTATCCATGGAGGCTATTCTTAAAAAATTTAAGATGTAGACGAGGACCCATTTTGAACTAAGAGAATGTTGGTTCTGTCCTTTCCTGGGAGGCCTCTCGGAGAGGTAAAGGCTGTGTCTATCTTCCTCTCTTCTTCTCTGTCTCTGCTCCCTGACTACTTTCCCTGCCATGTTTTAGGATTAATGTGGACATCTCAGAGTTTGACACAAATATTCTACAGTCTTCTTTCCTCATGAAAATCTGAAGGGTCCCCCAAAAATACTTCAGGGATTAGCTGTGGATGGGATTAGCTCTCAGTAGAGGGCTCAGAATAGATACTGACTGGCAGGAGCTATTCTTTGGATGTGATATCAAGAGACAAATAAGTGAATGGATGGAAGAAGAACGTAGAGACTATTTCACTGACATAGAAAGGGCTAAAACATCATAGGGAACATCTGAGGGGAGGGCACTCAAAAAGCTAGGGTCATGGAGATACTGCCTGGGGACATTCCATTGGAGGGAAGGAATCTTACCTCTAATGTTGGAATGTGTCCAGCTCTTCATAGAACTCACTGGGGATTAGGGCTAGAGATCTGTAACTCCCAGTGCATAGAGTTTCCTCTATAACCATGTGGCTTCAGCCTTCCCAAGTGAGATCTAGTTCTATGGTGGTATACTTTTTGCCTCTCTATCCTTAGCCACATTTCCCTAACCACCACTTTTCTTTCATTTATGTTTAAATTACTACCAGCTAGTGGAGCCAAAGATCCACGTACAAATCCTTGAAGGAAAGTGACATTTTTTTTTTTTTCTTCCAGAGCTATAATGAGAATTACATAATGAGAATTTACAAAGGGTCAAAGAGGATTTTTACATGTAAACACACAGATTTTGGTTAACTCTGTATCTGTTGAATACAAAGAATATGCCATACCTGAAACATTGTGGTCTATTTTTATTTAATAAATTTATTTCACTCTTTAAAAAATAAACTTCAGTGGCAAGGCTGGGTTTCATTTCTTTTGAAGGCAGCTGAAAGTTATAGAGGTAGGATTTAATTTTCCTCCTTAGGGGATTGTTTGACTGACAACTGTTCAGCAATAGTGTGTGGTATGGGGTTGGAGGAAAGAGTAACACTTTTGTCTTCTCTTTGTTCACAGGCTGTTCTCTTAAGAGAAGTGACTGGCACTTTGTTTGCCATGGAGGAACAATTGTCCACAGACAAAGATTTGTAGGGAAGAGCTCTCACCTATAATTTCTCACTGTTCTTGAAACCCCATTTCAGCAGGAAGGCTGAGGGTCTCTCCATTTTGCTTGTTCTGTGATTGAGGTTGGATGGCATTACACTCAGCGGGGGAGCTGGACTCTTCTGGTGTTTTTTTCCAGTGTGGCCTAGTTTGGGGGCAGGGAGGATGGTGTGCAGAACCCAGGAGCTGTCATGCTGGGGCACAGCTTGAACCTGATTGACTGCCTCCTCAAATACTGGGTAAAGTAGTCTGGCTCTTTTTGTGTTGCTTCTGTGCTAATGAGTTCTGTTTTCCATCTCGATATTACTATATACGATGGTGGTCTTAATGAGCATGGATCCTAATTTCTTGGGATCAGTCTTGACACTCTCAGTCTGGGGCTGGTGCCCTCAAATGTCATGTATTTCCTTTGTCACTATATTTATTGTACTTAATGCACGTTTAGAAGTTAAAATCAAATTCTTAAAAAATTGAACTCATCCACTTACTGATTTATAAAAGAAGTCCATATTTCTGACTACCATCATGCCAGGCACTGTGCAAAGGGCTGAATATTCAGTGGTTGACAAAATATCCAAACAAAAAGGAAGTATATGGGGTAAAAATATAAGTTCTCTTTTTAAATCCTCTATCTCTACCGCAAGTCTCCTCTGAAAAAAGTTAATTTTAATTTAGAGTATGGGTTAGCAAATTGCAACCTAAAACCAAGTCTGGCCTGCCACCTGCTTTTGCAAATAAAGTTTTATTGGAACATAGGCTCATTTAAGTATGAAAACTCTGTGGTTGCCTTCACTCTGTAACCACGTTGAGTAGTTGCTGTAGCAACTGTATGGCCTACAAAGCTGAAAATATTCAAAAGCTGGCCTTTACAACCTCTGATTTATAGGATATCTTCCTAGAACTTTTCTTGGTGTATTTTATATGTGCATATATGTCTATATTTTTGTTTGTGTATTTTTTCTGAAACAAGATTATATTACATGCGTTATTCTTTAGTCTGCCTCTCCCCCCCAATTGCTTGTATAATTATCCTCAAACACAACAGAACACTGTTCACTATTTCCAGTTCAGCCCTTGGCATGGTCACAGGTACAAAGGTAGTACTCTATAAATATTTGTTAAATGACTGAATGAAAAGTGTATTATTTTAAATTAAGTTCCAAAGTTGTAAATTGTTTTCTTAAAAGATAAATTCAGAGCATATGCAAAGTCATCTATATTATAAAGAAGGCTATCCATATTATAATATCCTTATTCTGTTGTGATTTCTTGAGTGAGAGAATTGTGCAAAGACATAAGTCTTACAGGTGTGAGCCACCTGTGAAATAGGTTGAAATGGAAGACTGGTTGACAACTGACACATTCTAGAGAACATAAAGCTTTCTATATTGCTCAGTAAGCTCTTTGCTGATGTGTGAACAGATATAGGCAGCCTTCTTCATTTGGTAATTTTGTGTTTTGTGGTTTGAGTATGTGGATTATACTGGTCCACTGCCCGTGGCATTGTAACATGTAGATGCACTGCTCATAGGTATCACTTGCTCAGATTTGGTATCTTGCACTTTCGTGGAGATATAGTCTTCATGAGACAGTATGAATCATGTATTTAGCTGTTCATAGAGCTCTTTATTTTCACTAAAGGTCGGGAGGGTCTGCTTTCTTATCAGGTACCTCATTTTACATAATTTTGGCAAATCCTTTTCTTGGATATCAAGGAAACAGTTTTAGGTGGCTTTATTCTATTTAGATGGCTTTCTTTTCCTTTTGTGCTCTTCCCCGCTATGACTCAAACCTCTCTCATCTAACCTAGGCAAAGTGGGGTGCAAATAGGGCAGGTGTATTGCTAGGTGAGGTAAGGGGTACGGGCACCTGGGAGCTTAGCTGCTGAAGCCTTTCTTGAATTTCTGTCTGGGATGCGAATGTGTGGATTTTCCACCATTTGGCCAGTACTTGGGGTTGATCTTTCTTTCTCCCAGGCATTTATTTGGTTTTGGGGGTACAAAGTGGATCTCAGGAAGGAAAGTGTGATTTCAGGCAGATTCCTCCCTAACAACTGGGACCTGGAGTGTGATTGTGGCTGCCTGGTGAAGTCAGCTGCTTCTTCCCTCTATCTGCCTCCTGCCCCACTAGTCAGTGAGCACTCTAGGATTGCCACAACACAAATGAATGATTATGATTGCAGGAATGAAGACCCTTTCGAATCGTCTCAGGAAAAACTGTTGATATACGAGGATACTGTTGAACTGGATTCAAAACCGAAGGTGGGAGGCACTAAGGCAATTCTAGGTATCAGTAACTTCTCTCTCCTCTTCCATATCTTCAGCTTGGCATGCCCGGCGTCCTTTCCCTACGAGCCTGTTTCATTTTCTGCCTTCTAGACCAGTTTTCCATCCTATACACTGACAAATGCAACATATTCTCACTGGAAGCAGCGGTTCTTCTTCTCTCGGTGTCTGTAAGAATAGGCTGAGAACATCCCTTAGTTTGTTCTTATGAATTCCATTGAGGTAGAGCACACCTCTCTGGTTGAGAATCATTACTTTCAGTTTTGGCTATTTTTAACTTCTTCCATAGAAACTCATTAAAAAGTTTTCTCCTGTGTTCCTCAAACCTTAATGTGCATACCGCTCATTTTGAGATGTTGTTAAAATGCTCATTCTGATTCATGAACTGTAGTTTGGGACAAAATACTGTGTTTCTGGTGAATTTCTAGGTGAAGCCAACGCTGTTGGTTGGTGGAAAACCCCTAATGGTCACCCACCATTAGATCCATGGTGCTAGGACTAGTGTGCATCAGAATCATTGGGGAGTTTGTCCAAATGAGGACTGGTGGACATTGCCACCAGAGTCCTGATCCAGTAGGCCTGGATGGGGGGGCCTGAGAACCTGTATTTCTAACAAGTTTCCAGGGGATGTTGGTGCTACTACTTTGGGACCACACTTTGAGAGCCACTGCACCAAAGCCATGGTATTCACCCTCGGCTTTGTATTAGAATCAATAGGAGAGCTTTGCAAAAAATATATATCTAGTTCTTCTCCCCACCATCGTGATGTAAGTGATCCTTGATGGAACCTGGTTCACGTATGTTTTTAGGTCACCAGGTAATTCCACTTTGCAGCCTGGCCAGAGAAAACCTAGAGAATTTAATTGGCCAAATCTGTGAGTTAGCTGCTCTAGATCCAGTTGTTGTCTGTGGTCTAAGCATTTGATCATGTGGGTTAATTGTAGTCTCTTTGGCTAAAAAAAAATGTGAGCAGGTGAGTTGCTCTTAGAAGCAACCATAACAGAAAGATGGGTGATGTCTGCAGCTCACTGAAAATTAACAAAACCTAATTGAGGGGATTTGCATAGAGGTTCAATGTAGGCAGTTTAGGCTTGGTGCAGAGGAGACATTTAAGCACTGGTAATAGTAGAAGCAGTTCTGGTCACAAAAGTTGGAGTGGTTGCTATTCTTTCCTTATGTCTTGGGGTTTATGAGAGATGCCCTGAAGAGCATTATTATTTTTTATGGCAAAACAAATATTTGCACTGCCTGACACCCCTGGACTTTGCCCTCATGAGTTACCTGACTTGATTCTGTTATTGACTTGTGAGTCTTTTGGTTCTAGGGGTTCATATCTCACTCTTCCAAGCATCCTTGCCACCATGGCCCCTCAGTTTGTGTTGAGCACATGGTAGTAAGCTTCCTATCAGATGAAGGAATGAAAAGACACAAGACAGTGCCAGGTAGAATAATATGTTGGAGTTACCTTGTGCAGCTCTAAGGTGGGATTAGCCCCACGTGAGCCTGAAGGAGAGGGTCTTTGAGGATTTTGCATCCTCATTTGCATTGCTCAATAATATCTAGACAGTTCCTACTGGAACTCTGAAGTCCTCTATAAGCAATTTAATACAACCATCTCATTTTATAGATGAAAATGCTGAGGCCCAGGGAGTAAAGAGATGTTATCCCTAGGTGGTGAATTGTATTAATTATCCAGGGACTTAATGTTAGATGGAACCAGCAGTATAATTACAGGGGACAAAAACTTGCAAATTTTGCTTCCTCTTTCATTTATAACTGTGGAGCTCCCCCAGGCAGGATAGCGATAGTTTTTTACACGTGCCAGGCCTTGTGCTAAGCAGTTTATAAGCATTATCTTTATTTTGTTGCCACAGTAACCTTAGAGGTTGGTGCTTTTATTAACCACAGTTCATGAATAAGTAAAGAGAAGCTAACAGAAGCTGTGATTTACCCAAGATCACACTGATAGTTAAGTGTCGGAACCCAGGAAATCGGATTGCAGAGTTCATCTTCTTAACCAGTGCATCTTCTCCTGTGCTTTGAGTGAGACTGGAGCATGCTTGGCAAAAGAGGCTCGATGTGTGAAAAGTGGGAAAAATCCATCCTTTAGTTTCTGGTATAGACTGGCTTCGTTGTACCAGGCTGGATGAGGATCATAAAATCCCAACAGTACCAAGACAAGATGGGATCCCTGACTGCCTAGGCCAAAGAGTGAAAGGAGCAAGCTCTTTGCACGTGGTATCTCATTTTACCTCTCTTATTTGGACATGGCTGGTCTTGGTGTAGTGCTTGGGAAAAGGTAGAAGGAGAAAGAACTGCTTGGTGAGTTATAATTTTAGCGCTCATAAAATATCTGTGAAAAGCTTTTCTCAGAGTCTGATTTGAAATATTTCTTAACTCCCATGGTCTGAATCACACCACAGGGCCAATAATATTTCTTGGGAGAAATAATATATCTTCCAACCCAAGTGCCTTTGTCTTAATTTGTCTTAATTGATGCTACCCTAGGATCCTGAGGGGCACGACTGCAGAGGATCTGGTTGGCTGTTAACGTGACATAATTTCAATTACTTATCAGAATCCCTGCCATTTCCTGTGGTCACTTAGTAACAAATGAACTTTGTAGCATCTGTCTTCATAATAGTGCAAATTAAATTGGAATGCTGCTGGTGGGGAAAAATCAGCTAGAGGGAGTCGCTTGGAAGGAACACAATAAGAGGAGGAAGACTACAAATATTCTAATCAACATAAATAAACTAGCCCTCCCTCTTCTCTGGATAAATTTGGGAGTTTAAGTAGAATGTAGGAAGATTTAGCCTTCAAATTGGACCTGGCGCCACACAACAGATTTATCATTTCTCCTTTTCATTTGGGAGGAAGGAGGAGAAAATGGAGGCATTCTCTCCTCTTGGTGATTAGCTGACTACCCGGAGAGTCTGCAGCAAGGATTTCTGGTCCCGGGAGCCCCCTGGGAAACTGCTTTCAAGAGCTTTTATGGTCTCAGTGCTTGAGACTTTAATTTACTTGACATTTGGTTGTTGAAGATGATTTATTTTCCCTGGCTTATTTTCATTATCTCAGGCACTTGAGAGGGAAAGTTTAGAGACTGGGGAATGGGAAAGAAATTCTTTAGGTCCTGGCTACTCAAAGTGTGGTCTCTGGGCCAGAGCATCACCCAGGAGTTTGTTAGAAGTGTAGACTCTCAGGGCCCCACTCAGACCTGCCGAATCAGATTCTGGATTTTAACAGGACCCCTACGTGATTCATGTACACATGATAGTTTGAGAAACATTGCTCTATCATGTCCCCTGCTGGTCTCGGGGATGCTCAAGGAGGATTGTAGGTTGTGCTGGCCTGACATTCAGGCTGGTGAGGCTTCTTCACACTGCAGCTAGCACAGCACCTGCCATTCCCCACCCCCCACCCGGCCCCCCACCCCATCCTGGCGCCGTCACTTAGCAGCACTGATACCTGGGTGTCATCTGTGTGCCCATGCACAGTTCTGAGTGCTTTACCAGTGCTGTCTCATTTAACCTTCAGAAAAACTTAGAGGAGAAAAACCACTGTTATCCCTAGTTTGTTGATTGGGGAGTGGAGACAAGAAAGATAGAGCACTGTTTTTCCCTCTGGGGAATTGAAATTGAATTGCTCAGGGGAGGCAGCTTGAGGGGCAGGAAAGAGCTTGGTCTTTTTTTTTTTTTTTAAGATTTTATTTATTTATTTGCTAAAGAGAGAGAGAGAGAGAGAGAGAGAGAGTGAGTGTGCAAGCACAGGCAGGCAGAGTGGCAGCAGAGGCAGAGGGAGAAGCAGGCTCCCTGCCGAGCAAGGAGCCCGATGTGGGACTCGATCCTAGGACGCTGGGATCATGACCTGAGCTGAAGGCAGCCACTTACCCAACTGAGCCTCCCAGGCGTCTCAAGAGTTTGGTCTTTGAGATTTGGATAGACACTAGTTTAATTTTGATTTGAGTGTAATGCTAGCAAAGTAATCTTGGGGGTATTGTTAGGTTCCTTATAGGTTGTTTTGAGGGTACAGAGCAATAGTATGTAGACTGTCCAGCAGAATTCCTCGAACATAGTGTTCCATAAATAGTTCTCATCTTCCTTGTCATTATAGCCTCCCTGCTCTTTGCCTTTCCTTCCCTTCCATTCCCCTGTCCTGTGGTACCCTCCTGCTAGCTTACTTTGGGCCATCATTTAAGTCCTAAACACATCTTCCTGGAAACCCCCAGGTGTGTGGGACTGAGGGTTTATAATGCGTGTATCTTCTTAAATGTACAGCTTGGGAAGGACTGAGTGTAAAGTCCTAAATCAGTTGTCAGTTGCTTAATAAGCATTCATGATTTAAATGCTTAGCTTAGATGATTCCTTGGGTCTTTGTCAGTGTTGTGAAGGAGTTTATCTTTTTATCTGAACTGAAAGCATGTGCCTGGGGCACCTGGGTAGGTTAAGTGTCTGCCTTCCGCTCAGGTCATGATCCCAAAGTCCTCTGATAGAGCCCTGTATTAGGTTCTCTGCTCAGCGGAGAGCCTGCTTCTCCCTCCCCGCCTCTCCCTGGTTGTGTTCTCTCTTCTGTTGTGTCTCTCTGTCAAATAAATAAAATCCTTAAAAAAAAAAAAAAAAAAAAAAGCATGCGCCTTTGGGTGAAATGTATGGAAACATACAGCTCCAGTGCCTTACCTGGAATCTGGCTGTGTTAGAATCCATTTTCATGAACTGCTTTCTCCATGACCTCAGGCCATTTGTCAGTGAAACAGAGCAATGGTTAAGTGCACAGACCCTAGGGCCAGAGTGCCTGGATCCAATTCTTGGTTCTGGCACTGACTAGCTGTGTGAAACGGCAAAGCTGTGTAACTTCTCTCTGCCTCAGTATGTTCATCTGTAGTATTAAACCCACCTCGTAGGTTGTTACAAGGATCAAACGAGTTGATGAATATAAAGCTCCTAGAATGAGTCTGGCTCGTATTAAAGGCATAGGGAGGTGGTAGTCTCCACCATACTTAACCACCTTGAGCCCACATTTCCTCACCTGTGTAGCTGGAATAATACAGTCTCCCATAGGGCCTGAGGCTTGAATGTGGTGGAGTAGAAGGTCCAGTGCAGTTTCTGGGCATCAGCGTTAAGTACTTAGCTCATGTTTTTTTCTCCTGCTGAATAAGTGAGACATGTATGATGTCCATTGTTTTGAAGAATTGGCCACATACTTTTGTTCTGTATTCATGTGCATAAATTTGGGGCATCAAGTTTGGAATTTTTCTGAGGTCCAATTTAAATTACTCATTGATTTTTATTATATGAATCTTTAACAAGAAAAGTAGACTTCTTATGAGCTGAAAACTATGTAATAAAATAATAATAATAATGATAATAATAATCATAATATGATGATGATGATGAAACAGCTGAGATGTTTCCAGAATTCTCCTTGGGGAACTCACTCTCTTCTCTAGGGGTTGGTGACAGGGCAGATGTTGACTGAAATGTCATTTAGATAAGGAGATGCATCCATGGCAACTAATGAGACTGGAAATCGGTTGGTAAAACTCAACTGGCAGCAGGTCAGGTAACAAAATGACAGAAATGGCATTTTTAAAATGCTCTCCCGCCAATCATTAGCTAAACTTGGCATTCAAACTGCCCTAGGCGAGAGGTGATCATAGTGGATCAATGTGGCTAATTTCTTCATAGTCCTGGGACACCTCATGACCACATCAACTGCAACCTTGTAAGCCTTCTGAGAAGGGGGAAGGTCCAGCATGACATTGTTCATATTTTATGGTTTGGCGGGGCTATTCTTAGGAAATACTGTGGGATGGAACTTGGTACCTCTCTTGCTGCTCAGCCTTCTGTGCTTGCAAGCCCTTGCCACCTCTTGCTCTCTCCCTGTCTCTTTCTCCCTCTCTCTTTTTCTGACACTTGTTCTTTTAGAGTCCTTCTCTTACCTGCTTATCAGGGTGAGTTCAGATATGTTAGATATTTTCAGATGTTACTTCTTACCTTTGAGAATATTTCATTTTACAGTTTCTTAAAGACTAAAAAATAATGAACAAAGCACATTGTGAGGACTTCCTGGTATGAGTTGCTTCAACATCCATAGTTAGAAGCCTCTGTTCTGGTATAGAAGAAAGAACCACTTTCCTCCAAGTACATTTTATCTTCAGAGCCTGCTGGGGCTTCCAGTTGTTGTCTTGGCCTTGAGAAAGCAGGCTCGGTTCCATGTGAACTGCTCTCTGTCCTTGTTCTCTTGCTCCAGCAGCTCTTGATTTTTAATTCAGTTTCTCCTCTCTGCTCAGTTCAGTCTGCCAGTGGCTCATGCAGGCTGCGTGGAAGCCGAACAGCTGGGTCTCAACACAAAGACGTTACCAAAGTCAGCTTAAATAAAGTGACCTTAACAAGGCCTGATAGGGGCACCTGGGAGGCTCAGTGGGTTAAGCCTCTGCCTTCGGCTCAGGTCATGATCTCAGGGTTCTGGGATCGAGCCCCGAATTGGGCTCTCTGCTCAGTGGGGAGCCTGCTTCCTCCTCTCTCTCTCTCTGCCTGTCTCTCTGCCTAATTATGATCTCTGTCTGTCAAATAAATAAATATAATCTTAAAAACAAAAACAAAAACAAAGGCCCAATATTACACCTGTTCTGAGAACATCTAGATAGGGCTACCAAGTCAGTTAGTTAAAAATATACTTCTGTATTTTCCATTTTTATTAAAATGTAAGTCTGCACCTTAGGTTTTTCTTTGTTTGTTTGTACCCTGGGTTGTACCTTGTTTGTTTGGACTTTCACATTTGGGACCTGAAGGTAATCTGAGCCAGTGGTTCCGAAAAGGGTTTCTTGGGAGTTTAAATAAGTCTATTCCTAGGTCTTACTAGTGAGTCAGACTCTTTGGTGGTTGGAGGCCAGTCATCCTGGGACTCTGTATTGGAACAAAAACTCTGCCTAGGATGCTTCTACAGCTGATTGTCTTCCTGACCAAGGACCAGCACTTGAGACCCAGACCAACACTTTTTAGTTTATAAATGTTGAAACGTAGGCCCAAGAAACTTGGCCAGTCATAGAGCAAGGCTGGAAACAAATTGCCTTCATGACTGGCTTTATGATTATCTTTAGCTTTTCCATCACGGTGACCATGGAGAAAGCGCTGATAGTCTGGCTATACTCTAAGTGAGAAGGTGCCAACATATTTCTTCTTAACCAGCCCAGGGGTAGCTTTCCCTGCCATTGTCAGTCACTAGCCTCATCCTGTCCTATCAGTAATGGCTTTTAGTTTTATAATGCCCCACTGGGCTTACTTTTTATTTACAGGGCTTTCTATTATGGTTAAAGAATATTCCATTGTTGCTTAATTTCCAAATCAAGTGTGCATAAATAATTTATTGATGCAATGTTGCCCTCAGACAATTTTTTAAAATTTCCCTGTGTAACTTTATTAAGTGCGGAACTGGGAATGCTAATCTGTCTGTTTGGGAAGGGGGAAGAAAAAGATTTATATATTATTAAACCATTCAGGTGGTAAACAGCATCCTCCCACTCCCCCCTCTACCAAAAGTCCTAATCACTGTTTTTAGTTATCAGATTTAAATTGTAAATGAAACAGGGACAGTGCATTAGAAAAGCACATGCCATGTTTTGTTAACATAATCAGAAAAATGGAGTTGCTACAAACCCTTTCCCCATCTGCCAGTCATTGTATTAAATGCTTCTGCGATTTTATTAGAATTCTCTGTCCCTGCAGATGCCAGTCAGCTGTGAAATTGAAATTGCAAACAGAAATATTACATTTTCATCCATAGTGGAAACTGAGAAAGTCCATTTTTTTGACAGGAAAAGAAATAGCGTGACCTTTTCAGCTGGGTCATTCTCTGTTTGGGTTTGAAGGCAGTTCTGGGCTCCTCTCTTCTAAAAGAGAAAGGAAGGTGGCTGTGCATTTCTGTTGGCTTTCTCTGGCAATCTGATCAACAAGTATCCTCCACATTTCAGAGAGAGCTTTTGAACTTTTCTGAATGCAGCCCATTTTCTATTCTGTCTTTCTCTAAGTGAATTGAGGTTGTATAGGAGAGGCATTGGTGCTTGGAAGGTACAGACATTTCAACAAGATATTAGCTCTAACATTTCAAGGTTTCCAGAGGGTAGGGAGAATTACTGATAAATAGTTCTTGCTGAGCTGTTGTACCCGAGTTGGGTCTGAAGTGAATGTTAAGAACAGTGTAGGACTGTTTTTGCTTGGGACTCTTTCCTCTGTTCTTTCCCTGGGTCATCTCTGAACACTCTCTTTGTCTTACTTAAATGCCACTTTCTCTTGGAAGAGTTCCTCAATCAGCCTTATCCACTCATTCAAGACCAGGTTATTTGTACCTACTTTGAGCTACTGTTACTTTGACCCTGGCCTCTTCCTTCCCTGGATTGGAGACTTTGTGAGGGGCAGAGACCCTTCTATCTTGCTCATTATTATATTTCCAGGCTTTCAGTGATATGGGTCTCTAAGAGTCAGATAGGTCGATATTTGTTAATAGAACGAATGCCTGAATGAAAGGTACTTCCAGAAACAGCTTAAGTGAGAGGTACTAGGGAAACAGGACTTCTAGAACCACAATAAGGGAATATAGGATGGAGTGCCATAGTGTGGAAAAATAGAATGGGAACCAGAGAAATTACAGTAATCATACAATAGAAAGTCTCCAAAATAGCACTTATAAACACTGGCCAAGGTTTTGAGGTAGAGGGAAAAAGTTGAGCTGGATCTTTCATCTTTAGTTTCAACTGTAAATATTTTATGGTTTGGAGGGACGTGATGATGAATTTTTTTTTTTTTTTTTAAACATAGGTAGTACTGCAAATATCAAATTGAGTTAAAGAGACCCGGACTAGCACTTTTTCAACTCAACATAGAACCTAGCTCGGTGTAGTTACTATGCACTTGTGTATCATATGTGACACACTGTTAAGTGCTTCTCGCATGTTATCTCATCTCATCTCATCTTCAATATAATCCTGTGGTTCTAGGTACAGTTTTTATCCTCCTTTTACAGATGCAGAGGCTGAGGTGTAAAGACACCCTTGACTTGCCCATGGTCCTGTAGCTAATTCGTGGCAAAGCTGTGGTTTGAACCTGGGACTGTTGGATTCCACAGCGGAATAAACTTTTCACCGTGATGAGGGGCTGCATCTCTACACGGAGTGGAATAGATGTATGATGAATCTGTGTTTAATGACCTTGAAGAGGGGCTGTGGGCATACAGGCAGGACTGTCTACTTGATGTGCCCACTGGTTCTCACAGTGTTGCCTAGAATGGAGGTAGCCGGCGGGGGTGGTCCCCCTTCCATTGGAGGGGAGTGGCTGTGGCCCCGCTTCACACAGGCTCTCTGGGTGCTGACAGCTGGCGTTGCCAGCACTGTTGTGCAGCAGCGCCCAAGCTCATGCTGTTCGCCTAGACTGTGAAGGCTGCTTCCTTGAAAACCCTGTCCGAAGAGAAAGCAGCAGGGAAGGGGCTCATTTCCAGGAGCACAGCAGGAGATGCCCAGCTGTGCCTGACTCCGTCCTGTTTGTAGGAGGCTGAGAGAATGGGTGGACCGTGTGCACTGTCCTCCTTCAGAGTTCCTGCCCGAGAGTTCCGACCTGCCTGGTGCGGCAGGGACACGGGCCGTGTTTCTACGCCTTCCTTGCTGGGCCCCGATGAAAGGAGCAAACGTTCCTCAAATTTGAGGCTACAAGAAGTCGTAAAAACAGCTCTGAGTGCTGTAGACAGTCTTCCCCTTTGGTGAGTTTCTGTGTGTGGTGGCCTTCAGTGTTTGCTCTTGGTAGCCATGTCGATGATTCTGCCCATTATTATTTTAAAGAGGTTAAGATTTATTGAACACTTTCCCCATGCACCATGCTATGAACCAATTGCAGATACTCATTACAGGATAACTTATTCCTTATGCTACTGCTCTGAAATATTATAATCTCTGTTCACAGATGGAAAAGCTCACAGCTTCGAGAGGCTTAGGAACTTCCTGAAGACCACATACTAATATAAAGCGGGACAGCCACTGAGGTCTATCAGGTTCCACAGTGCAGCTCTAAAATCAGTATATCACGCTGCCATTCTGTACGGTGCTGAAGAATAGGCTGGACCATATTAATGGGCATTGTCTTTGAAGTCATTTCTCTGGTGCAGCTTTGAGATACACAGTAGCTGGGAGGTATATTGATGTGGGCAGGTGGGCAGTTATTTTTGCTGCCAGGACTGCTCCGTGTCTGTGACTACCTCCTCATCAGCCAAGTCCAGGCACAGCTGAAGGGACCCCAGAGGCAATTAAATTTAGTTAGGAGGCAGTACTTCCCCAGTGGATATAAAAGCAGCCCCAGCACATTCTGGTCTCCTCTGCTGAGCTGGCTGGGTACTTAGCCTCACCAGCATTTTCATTCCCTAGGCTATCAGCCCAATGGCTTACAAAAGCCTCTCTGGCACAGGTCTCTAGGAGGCACCTGCTATTTTTGAATACCGTCTTCCTTTACTGGCGTGGTTCTGGAATTTAATTATGGAACCTGGATTAGTGTAAGGCCATGTTCCATCTGCTACTGTACTTAGCTCCTTTTCCCCTCAAGAGAAGATGCCATTTCTCCCTCCCTCTTCCACTTTGTTTGGAGTCGGGCTTGTCAAAAGTCTTAGCTGTTGACTGGTGGGTGCCTTCGGGTTAGTGTATCGCTTCTGACACCTGCCCAAACTGGCTGCCACCAGCCTTGGGATTTGCCTTCTGCATTTTGTCAGAGCCTTACCCTGCACACACTTTTTATGAAGTCCACAGCAGACTTGATTATAAGAAAGGTCAGGGTAGACTGGCTTTTGAACACTGACAAAACACTGCCATTTCTCCTGATCAAAGGCAACCAGAGATCAGCAGCACATTTGAGAAGCTGCAGTTGGCATCATGTGTAGTTCCCTGAAGCATTCTTGGAAGTCTGCTTACACGGTGGCAGCTTGTGCCTCAAAGCCTCAGTCTGTTCAGAAGGGTGGCCTGCTTGAAAGTGCATGGGCTGGGCTTAGCAAAGAGGAGGGCTGGGCTGCTTGCTGTGCATGTGCAAGCCTTTAAATCCATGGACCAGGGCATTTTATTCATGAAGTTGTCAAGCTTTGTGAAAATTTGGGTTCTGGAAGAGTGGACTATCCCACTGGCAGTAAAGGCCCTTTATAGGATCCTGGCACTAAATGTTTGTCAAGCAAACTTTTTTCTTTCTTTCTTTCTTTCTTTTTTTCTTCCTTCCTTCCTTCCTTCCTCTCTTTCTCTCTCTCTCTCGTTCTCTCTTTCTTTTTTTGGTATAAGTGTGATCACTTGAGCTTCTTCAAGTGGTGTCCCCCTGCAGCAGGGAGCCATCAATGCTTGAGGTAGGCCAAAAAAATTGTCCACCCCTCCACCCCTTCTGTCCAAAGATACCCATTTCAAACCCCTGGAACCTGTGAATTTTACCTTACTTGGGAAGAGGGTCTTGGCAGATATGACTAAATTAAAGATTTTAAAGAGATCATCTTGGATTATCAGGTGGCCCCTAACTGCCATCACAAATATTCTTATCAGAGTGAAGGATGAGGGGGTACAGATACCACAGAGGCAGAGACTAAAGTGATGTGGCCCAAAGACAAGGGATGCCTAGAAATAGGGGAAGCTGGAAGAAAGAAAGAACAGATTCTCCTTTAGAGTTTCCAGAGGAAATGTGGCCCTAGGGACACCTGGATTTCAGACTTCTGAAATAGTAGTTTTCTGTTGTGTTAAGCCACTCAGTTTGTTTGTAGTCATTTGTTCTAGCAGCCACCAGAAACTGATACATTGCCTTCATCAGTGTAAATAAGTTCTTACTCATAATTCCCTCCTTTGTAGAGTGTACAAGTCCCCCTCAGCTATGTTACAGATTCTTCTTTGTGTACATGTGTATTTATTGCTGCTCTGATACCCTTTATAGTTTTAAAAGTTCTTTGAGAATGGGGTGCATGGGTGGCTCAGTTGGTTAAGTATCTGCTTTTGGCTCAGGTCGTGATCCTGGAGTCCTGGGATCCAGTCCCACATCAGGCTTCCTGCTCTTCAGGGAGCCTGCTTCTCCCTGCACCCCTGCCTGCTACTCCCCCTGCTTGTTATCTCTGTCAAATAAAAAAGTAAAATCTTTAAAAAGGAAGTTCATTGAGCAAAAACCTATGAAGGTAAATGTTTATTTACTTATTCATTTGTTTGCAAGTTCACTAAGGGGGTTGAATGCCTTGCTTTGGCATCTACCTGACCCTGGACCGGTGACCTAGCATAGTATTTAAGAAAGTATTCTAGCTTTTCTCTGAATATGCCTTCATTGGACTTTCTTTTTTTAATTAATTATTTTTATTAACATATAATATATTATTTGCCCCAGGGGTACAGGTCTGTGAATTGTCAGGCTTACACACTTCACAACACTCACCATATCACATAACCTCCCTAATGTACATAACTCAACCACCCTCTCCACCTCCCCGCCCAAGCAACTCTCAGTCTGTTTTGTAAGATTAAGAGTTTCTTATGGTTTGTTTCCCTCCCGATCCCATCTTGTTCCATTTTTTCCTCCCAACCCCCCACCCCCCTCACTCTGTCTCTCAAATTCCTTATATCAGGGAGATCATGTGACGATTGTCTTTCTCTGATTGACTTATGTCTCTCAGCATAATACCCTCTAGTTCCATCCATGTCATTGCAAATGGCAAGATTTCAGGTTTTTTGGATGGCTGCAGAGTATTCCATTGTGCATATATACCTCATCTTCTTTATCCATTCATCTATTGATGGACATCTAGGATCTTTCCATAGTTTGGCTATTGTGGACATGGCTGCTATAAAGAAAGGTGCACGTGCCCCTTTGAAACCCTGTATTTGTATCTTTGGGGTAAATCTTTAGTGCAATTACTGGGTCATAGGGTAACTCTATTTTCGACTTTTTGAGAAATGTCCATGCTGTTTTCCAGAGTGGCTGCACCAGCTTGTATTCCCACCAACAGTGTAGGAGGGTTCCCCTTTTTCTGCATCCTCTCCAACATCTGTTGTTTCTGACTTGTTAATTTTAGCCATTTTGACTGGTATGATGTGGTATCTCATTGTATTTTTGATTTGTATTTCCCTGATGCCAAGTGATGTTGAGTACTTTTTCATGTGTCTATTGGCCATCTGGATGTCTTCTTTGCAGAAATGTCTGTTCATGTCCTCTGCCCATTTCTTGATTGGATTCTTTGTTCTTTGGTTATTGAGTTTGCTAAGTTCTTTATAGATTTTGGATACTACCCCTTTATCAGATATGTCATCTGCAAGTATCTTCTCCCATTCTGTCAGTTGTTTTTTGGTTTTTGCTGTGCAGAAGCTCTTGATCTTGATGAAGTCCACAAATAGTTCATTTTTGCCCTTGCTTCCCTTGCTTTTGATGATGTTTCTAGGAAGAAGTTGCTGCAGCTGCAGTTGAAGAGGTTGCTTCCTGTGTTCTCCTCAAGGATTTTGATGGATTCCTTTCTACATTGAGGTCCTTCATCCATGTTGAATCTGTTTTCATGTGTGGTGTAACGAAATGGTCCTGTTTCATTCTTCTGCATGTGGCTGTCCAATTTTCCCAACACCATTTGTTGAAAAGACTGTCTTTTTTCCATTGGATATTCTTTCCTGCTTAGTCAAAGATTAGTTGATGATAGAGTTGAGGGTCTATTCCTGGGCTCTCTATTCTGTTCCATTAATCTATGTGTCTGTTTTGGTACCAGTACCATACTGTCTTGATTACAGGTTTGTAATAGAGCTTGAAATCTGAAATTGTGATGCTACCAACTTTGGCTTTCTTTTTCAACATTCCTCTGGCTATTTGGGGTCTTTTCTGGTTCCATATAAATTTAAGGATCATTTGTTCCATTTCTTTGAAAAAAATGGATGGTATTTTGATAAGGATTGCATTAAACGTGTAGATTGCTTTAGGTAGCATACACATTTTCACAATATTTGTTCTTCCAATCCATGAGCATGGAATGTTTTTCCATTTCTTTGTGTCTTCCTCAGTTTCTTTCATAAGCACCTTGTAGTTCTCTAAGTACAGATTTTTTGCATTTTTGGTTAGGTTTAGTCCTAGGTATGTCATGGTTTTGGGTGCAATTGTAAATGGGATCGACTCCTTAATTTCTCTTTCTTCTGTATTGTTGTTGGTGTATAGAAATGCAAATGATTTCTGTGCATTGATTTTATATTTTGTCACATTACTGAGTTCCTGTATGAGTTCTACCAGTTTTGGAGTGGAGTCTTTTGGGTTATCAACATAAGGTATTTCATCAGTGAAGAGTGAGAGTTTGACTTCATCTTTGCTGATTCGGATGTCTTTTATTTCTTTTTGTTGTCTGATTGCTGAGTCTAGGACTTCTAGTACTAGGTTGAATAACAGTGGTGATAGTGGACATCCCTGTTGTGTTTCTGACCTGGCAGAAAAGCTCTCAGTTTTTCTCCATTGAGAATGATATTCACTGTGGGTTTTTCATAGATGGCTTTGATGATATTGAGGTATGTACCCTCTATCCCTACACTTTGAAGACTTTTGATCAAGAAAGGATGCTGTACTTTGTCAGATGCTTTTTCAGCATCTATTGAGAGTATCCAATGGTTCTTGTTCTTTCTTTTATCAGTGTATTGTATCACATTGATTGATTTGCAGATGTTGAACCAACCTTGCAGCCCAGGAATAAATCCCACTTGGTTGTGATGAATAATCCTTTTAATGTACTGTTGGATCCTATTGGCTAGTATTTTGGTGAGAATTTTCGCATCTGTGTTCATGAAGAATATCGAACTGTAATTCCCCTTTTTGGTGGGGTCCTTGTGTGGCTTTGGGATGAAGGTAATACTGGCTTCATAAATTGAGTTTGGAAGTTTTCCTTCCATTTCTATTTTTTTGGAAGTTTCAGGAGAATAGGTATTAATTCTTCTTTAAATGTTTAGTAGAATTCCTCTGGGAAGCCATTTGGCCCTGGGCTCTTCTTTGTTGGGAGATATTTGATGACTGCTTCGATCTCCTTACTGGTTATGGGTCTTTTCAGGTTTTCTATTTCTTCTTGGTTCAGTTTTGGTAGTTTATACATCTCTAGGAATTCATCCACCATTTCTTCCAGATTGTCAAATTTGCTGGCATATAGTTGTTCATAATATGTTCTTATAATTGTTTGTATTTCTTTGGTGCTGGTTGTGATCTCTCTTCTTTCATTCATGATTTTATTTATTTGAGTCCTTTTCTCTTTTCTTTTTGGTAAGTCTGGCCAGGGGTTTATCAATCTTATTAATTCTTTCAAAGAACCAGCTCCTAGTTTTGTTAATCTGTTCTACTATTCTTTTGGTTTCTATTTCATTGATTTCTGCTCTGATCTTTATGATTTCTTTTCTCCTGCTGGGTTTAGGCTTTCTTTGCTGTTCTTTCTCCAGTTCCTTTAGGTGTAGGGTAAGGTTGTGTACTTGAGCCCCTTCTTGTTTCTTGAGAAAGGCTTGTCTTGCTGTATACTTTCCTCTCAGGACCGCCTTTGCTGTGTTCCACAGATTTTGAACAGTTATGTTTTCATTATCATTTGTTTCCATGAATTTTTTCAATTCTTCTTTAATTTCCTGGTTGACCCATTCATACTTTAGTAGGATGCTCTTTAGCCTCCATGTATTTAGGTTCTTTCCAAATTTCCTCTTGTGATTGAGTTCTAGCTTCAGAGCATTGTGGTCTGAAAATATGCAGGGAATGATCCCAATCTCTTGTTACTGGTTGAGACCTGATTTGTGACCCAGGATGTGATCTATTCTGGAGAATATTCCATGTATACTAGAGATGAATGTGTATTCTGTTGCTTTGGGATGGAATGTTCTGAATATATCTGTGATGTCCATCTGGTCCAGTATGTTGTTTAAGGCCTTTATTTCCTTGTTGATCTTTTGCTTGAATGATCTGTCCATTTCAGTGAGGGGGGGATATTAAAGTCCCTACTACCTTGTATTATTGTCCAAGTGTATCTTTGGTTTTGTCATTAATTAGTTTATGTAGTTGGCTCCTCCCATGTTAGGGGCATAGATATTTAAAATTGTTAGACCTTCTTGTTGCACAGACCCTTTAAGTATGATATAGTGTCCTTCCTCATCTCTTAGTATAATCTTTGGCTTAAAATCTAATTTACCTCATAGAAGGATTGCCATTTCGGCTTTCTTTTGATGTCCATTATCATGGAAAATTGTTTTCCACCCCCTCACTTTAAATCTGGATGTGTCTCTTGGTCTCAAATGAGTTTCTTGTAGGCAACATATAGGTGGGTTTTGTTTTTTTTATCCATTCTGATACCCTGTGTCTTTTGATTGGGGCATTTAGCCCATTTACATTCAGGGTAACTATTAAAAGATAAGAATTTAGTGTCCTTGTATTGCCTGTAAGGTGACTGTTGCTGTACATTGTCTCTGTTCCTTTCTGATCTGCTACTTTTAGGCTCTCTCTTTGCTTAGAGGACCCCTTTCAATATTTCCTATAGGGCTGGTTTGGTGTTTGCCAATTCTTTTAATTTTTGTTTGTCTTGGAAGCTTTTTATCTATTTTCAGTGATAACCTAGCTAGATATAGTATTCTTGGCTGCATATTTTTATGATTTAGTCCTCTGAATATATCATGCCAGTTCCTCCTGGCCTGCCAGGTCTCTGTGGTTAAGTTTGCTGCCAATCTAATATTTCTACCATTGTATGTTACAGACTTTTGTCCCAAGCCGCTTTCAGGATTTTCTTTTTGTCACTAACACTTGTAAATTTTACTATTAGATGATGGGGTGTGGACTTATTTTTATTGATTTTGAGGGTGGTTCTTTGTGCCTTCTGGATTTTGATACTCATTCCCTTTGCCATATTAGGGAAGTTCTCTACTATAATTAGATCTAATATACATTCTGCCCCCCTCTCTCTTTCTTCTTTTTCTGGAATCCCAATTATCCTAATGTTGTTTCATCTTATGGTATCACTTATTTCTCGAATTCTCCCCTCGTGGCCTCGTAGTTGTTTTTCTCTCTTTTGTTCAGCTTATTTATTGATCATCATTTGGTCTTCTGTATCACTAATTCTCTCTTCCATGTCATTTATCCTTCTAGTAATAGCCTCTATTTTTAATTGTACCTCATTAACAGCCTTTTTTATTTCAACTTGGTTAGAATTTAGTTCTTTATTTCTTCAGAAAGGAATTTTATTTCTCCAGAAAGTGTTTCTCTAATATCTTCCATCCCTTTTTTTTAGCCCAGCAAGCACCTTGGGAATTATCATTCTGAACTCTAGTTCTGAAATATTACCAATGTTCATATTGATTAGGTCCCTAGCCATCAGTATTGCCTCTTGTTCTTTTTTTTTTTTTGAGGTGATATTTTTTGCCTTGTCATTTTATCCAGATAATAATATATGAACAAGAAAATAAAATACTGAAAGGGTATGAAAGATCCTAGAAAAATGTATGGTAACTAAATCAGAAGAGACCCAAAACTGGGGGTAGGAGAGAAGAAATTAAAAAAAATATTTATATATATATATTAGACTGGTGAAATGAACAGAGCCACCCACTTGATTTTGGGTGTATTTTGGTCTCTTAAAAGAAATTACTTCCCAAAATTTTAAGGAAGGAAAAACTTATATACATATGTAAAATAAGGGTAAACATGATGGAGGGATGGAATATGACTGTAAAGGTGAAAATTTTAAAAAATTCTAAAAAAGGAATTGATAAGATAAATTGGCTGGAAAAAGAAAAAAAAAAGGTGGGGGGGGGTGTGCTCAGGCTGGAGACTAGCAGAAAGCCATGTTCTAGATTAGGGTATATTTTGATATATTAGATGATATTGTATCCCACAATTTTTTAGAAAAAAAAGTATATGTATAGAAAAAATGAGGTTAAATACAATGAAGGGATAAAATATGAATATAACAATGAAGGTTTAAAAGATTTTTTGTTCAGAAAGGTATTATTAAGATAAACTATTTAGAAAACGCTTACAGGAGAAAGAAGAAAAGTAAAAAAAATATAGAATAAGAAAAAAAATAAAAAAAATTTAACTTTGCAAGACTAATGGATCATGGGGAAAAAGCCATGAATTCCATGAGTTGCTTTCCCCTGGCTCTGGAGTTCTGCTGTTCTCTTTGAATAGTAAGCTTGGTCTTGGCTGAACATTCTTGCTGATCTTCTGGGGGAGGGGCCCATTGCAGTGATTCTCAAATGTCTTTGCCTGAGGCAGAATTGTACCGCTCTTGGCAGGGACCACACTATGTAATCTGCTTGGGTTCCCTCTCAGAGGTTCTGTTTCCTGAATGGTTTCTGTAGAGCTTTGGAGGATGGGATTGAAAATGGCGGCCTTCCAATCTCTGGCCTGGAGGCACCGAGAGCTTGGGCCCCCACTCCCCATTGCACCCTCAGAGATAAGCAGTCAATCACTTCTATCTCCATGGTCTTCGGCCACGCTCCAAGCTTACCTGACTTGTAACCGAGCATTTCTATCTCTGGTGCATGGCCCTGTTTGGAGTCTCCAAACCCAGCAGATTCCTGCCTCGCTGCTCCTTCTGGAACAGGAAGGTGAGTCTCCCCGCATCTGCTACTTGTGGGGTCCCTGTTTGAAGAGCAGTGGCCCAACTGTGCTTTGGATCACAATTTAAGGTATCCCCGATCTCAAAGCTCACTCTTTGGCTCTGTCTCTGTAGTCGGCTTCCTCACTCCAGTACCTGGAAGCTTTGCCACACTCAGGCACCCCCAATCTTTCTGTGATCACATGGGGTCTGAGACCATACTGTTCCCGTGAAGGCTCCACCCCTGCTTAGCCTCTGGAGTGATGTCCCTCAGTGGAGCCGACTTCTAAAAGTTCTGATTTTGTGCTCCACTGCTCCACAGCTTGCTGGGAGCCAACCCTTCCCCCCGTGGTCTATCTTCCCATTGGTTCAGATTCACTTCTCCACATCCTGCCTTTCAGAAAGTGGTCGATTTTCTGTTCCCAGATTTGCTGTTCTTCTTCTCTTCTGTTTCCTGTTGAGTTTCCAGGTGTTTGGAATGGTCTGATAACTATCTAGCTGAACTCCTGGGATCGGATGTTGTTTCATTCTGCTACTCCTCCACCATTTTGCCCCTCTCTCTCCATTGTACTTTATTCTTTATGTAGCAAAGGAAGTGAAGCATTACGGAGTTGTTAAGCATTATAGAATCTGATTCACAAATCAGAATGGTTGGGTCTAAATGGTATCTCCTTTTCTTATTAGCTGTGTGTCTTTGAGAAAGTTACTTAACCTCTCTGGTCTTCAGTTTTCTTATCTATGGAGTGGGAATAATAATACCTACCTGACAGGGCTTTTGTGAAGTTTAAATGACTTAATTCATTTGACACACTTGTTTACTCAGGAGGAGGAGACCTTGAATTAGTTGTAGTAAGTTTAAGCAAAGTGAAGTTACTATTATTTTTATTAGTTTGGTGCCTGATACCAGTGAAGGACAAATAAATGGCAGGCACTGCTGTATTATAGGGGAGGAAACCAAGTTCAGAAAAGTGAAGAGTGAACCCTCGCTCAGAAAAAGTATGTATGTCAGTGTTAACACAGCTAGTAAGTGACAGAGCAAGGAACACCCAGGAACAAGACAGTTTAAATTCCTGGAGGAGAAAATATTCTTAGATAAGATGTTGAATAGGGTGTGATTTTGAAGGTATGTATTTTGTAGCATCACCGGTCCCTCGGTGGAGTTGCATCCTAGGTTTGCCTTTAAATTCTTGTTCCAGATGGTTCTCATCTATCTATAAGTTTGGATAGATGGCCAGTGTCCATCTTTCCAGGGTCCTGTTTTTCTCTGGGGGGATGCTTTCTGGTCTGAGATTCTCTGGCACTAATGAGTGTGTGGGTAAATAGTGTGTTGATTTCAGTTTTTCCAGGTAAAATACTTACATTTTGTCAGGAATGTTTAGTTTATCATGCTTGAATATTGTTGGTGTTTGGTGATAAATATTACCCCTTTTTTCTGATCATGGCATAAACCCAAGTGAGCCAGTGATCACCTTCATTCTTTTTAAGTTGTACTGTGGCATACATGTACAGACCTGCAGGCAGTTACTTGAGCTTGCTAAATTTTCACTTAAGAGGACAACAGACTTATCTCCCTAGTCATTGGTATTGTAGGTTACTTTTGTAGGGAGAGTTTTTTTTTTTTTTTTTTTTTTTAATTTCATAGTAGAGAGCAGACTAGAAAACATGTTTTTGGCATGATGCTTACTCCCCAAAGAGAAGCCAGAAAGGGCTGAGCCTTGCTTTCTGTAATTGTAAATTGAGAAAGTGTAACTAGCTAGCTTGTAAGTGTCTCTCCTCTTAATATTCAATAAAATTCAATTATGAAGATGTTCTGTAACTTGCCCACGTCCATGCCAAGTTCTGGCAGAGTTGAGGCTAGAATCTGGGGGTTCTTGACCTCTTCTTTGCAGTTTCTTTTTACGCCACACTGCCCTGAACTTCCTATCCATACCCATTATTTATGCTAGGATGAAAGTCCATTGTCACTATCCTGAAATGATATATTTAAAGATGACATGTAATATTTATAATGCTTATTGGAAATGCACAATGTTTTGCCCAGAGATAGACTTCTGATCATTAGACTGCTGTAAACAATTGTCCACTTGGGAGAAGTTTAATTACCAGCTCCAGATGTCGAGAGAAGCTGGTTCCAGGATTCCAGCAACCCAGCTCTCATGCTGTGCTCGCGGGTATCTTCCACCCCCTGATCAGGCCTGCACACTGGATACCTCACATCTCAGCAGTAAGAACAGATGTTCCAGACACTTAGAAATGAAGAGGAGATGGCTGGTGATCAAATATGCATAGGTTCCTGGCCACATGATGCTTCACAGATTTTCTCTCCCTCTTCTCTGGTTTCTGGGAAGGATCTAAATGACTGTCCTTTGTGAAATGTTGAAGATACTATAATGTTTTGGCACCCTGCTTTATATGGCCCTATCTTTTGGTAACATCCTTATCTTTCTCATTTTTCTTTCAAAAAGAGTAATTGTGATAAAACCTAATGAATCTTTCACTCAGTCACTAGACTTGTTCTATGACTAGAGCGTGGCATAAGTGTTCACCACTCAATAGGGTTCTTGGCAGAAGCAAAATCTGTGATTTAGATTACAGATGCAGCCCAGGTGTCACTCATCACATAACATGTTTATGTGTACATTTGTCATTACAGAATTATACACCATCCACCTCTACTCTAGGGAATTGAAGCTCCAGGCTTTAAACATCATCTCTGTGTTGGCAGTTTCCAAATTTATATCTCCAGCTTCAACCTCTTCCTCGAATTTCAAAATCAATTCTCAGTTGCCTACAATGTTGTACATGATCCATAACCTATTCTTTCTAGGGAGGACTCTGCTTCAGCCCCATAAACCTCGTAGCAGACACATAAACACACCCTCCCCCATAGCTGTATCCTCTTTGTTCCCATAGCTGCATGCCACATTCATTCAGTTTCTTCATGTCTTTATGAAAATGTGAGTTTTAAAAAGTATTTGTAACTTTTATGATAAAGGATTAATATCTCTAATGTAAAAAGAGCTCCTAAAAATAGGGGAAAATGTCCACAACCCTATAGAAAGTGAGATAAAGATATGAACAGAAAGATCATAGGAAAAGAAATGCAAATGGTTCTTCACCATATAAAAGATGCTCAGTTGCACCCACTACATACCATATGGAGAGATAACCATTACTGACCAGACTCTTGCAGAAGCTATGGGGAAAACAGTTGCTTTCATTAGCTGCTGGTGAGAATTCAGTGTGGTTAAAGCACTATGGAGCGGAATTTGACAGTAGTTAGCAGAATCATACAGTTATTTATCCTTTAACTTAGACATCCCATTGTTGGGAAGTCATCAAGACCTACTGAGGTGATAGTTGAGGGTCAGGGATTCAGTGGAGCAGGGAAGGGGGAGAACTTGAATATTAATTTTGGCTCCAAGATGCCACTAACGATGGTTATAGTTTATCCCTGATGTCTTCCTTCTAAGTTTCCCTTTGGAAAGAGATTATCATGGAACCATAAAGCAACTGTTCCCAAAAGCTGAATGGATAAATAGTTCTGTTCATTACAAGAAATGAACTCTTTTGGGACGCCTGGGTGGCTCAGTTGGTTAAGCAGCTGCCTTCGGCTCAGGTCATGATCCCAGCGTCCTGGGATCGAGTCCCATATCGGGCTCCTTGCTCCGCAGGGAGCCTGCTTCTCCCTCTGACTCTGCCTTCCACTCTGTCTGCCTGTGCTCGCTTTCACTCTCTCTCTCTCACAAATAAATAAATAAAATCTTAAAAAAAAAAAAAAGAAATGAACTCTTTTCCCTCTGTTTTTATTTTTCTTAGAATTTATCACCACCTATTACTTTATGTAGTTATTATTCTCTCTTTAACTACAACAGAAGCTTCACGAGCATAGCCCTCCCTCCCCCACCCCCCCATTTCCTATATCAACACTGTGGGGATGGTGCCTGGCTCGTAACAGGTATCAGTAATATTTTTACTGGATGAATTTAAAAAAATGATTGAATAAATGAGGACTACTGAGACAGAGACTTTATGTTTTTCATCTCTGAGTCTGCATGTTATGTGTGACTTTTAAGAGTGAAAAAATATTTGTAGAATTGAATATTGTGTATGTGATTTTTAACCATCTGGAAAGATATTATTATTAATTACAGTTTCATAAGTTAGAGATGAATAAAATATCTATATAACAATGAATCCCTTAACAGGTAAGGTAAGAATGGTCTATATCCACTGCCCCTGATTTCTTCCTGTATATTCTTTTGTTTTGATATGTATCATTCTAGACCCATCTAGCTACATCTGTATTCAAACAACAGCTCTATCTATATCTCTGTATCATTGCAATCAATAATGATCTGTGCATTCTTACTAAATATATACCACAGTTGTGAATGTGTGTATGTGCGTGTGATGAATGGTATTAGAAAGCACATATTCTGCAACTTTCATTTTTCTTTCAAAATGTATCTTGGTGCTATATCACTCCCTATGGATAGTCTTTATTTTTAAAAACTGCATACAGTTTCATAATTTGGATATGGCATAGCTTAATTAACCATTTTCTTATGGATAATTAGATAGTCTCTAATACTTTTGTATTACTGAAATGCTATAATAAATGTTTTTATATGCTTCTTTTTTGATGTGGATATGAACATTTAACATTCTAATCAGTACTGCTGAATTGCTCTCCATGGGGGTTCTACAAATTCACACTTTCATGCGTAATGTGTGAGGGTACCGATTTCCCTTCCTACTCGCTAGTGCTTAATGTTACCACAGTTTAATACTTTTGCTGATGTAATAGGTAATAAATAAAAGTAATAAATAAAAGTATTAATAAAAGTATTTCATCATTGTTTCTATTTACATTGCCCTCATCACGATTAAGATTAGATATCTTTTTCTATTTTTTTTAACCATTCATAGTTTCTCTTCTGTGAATTGTCTGTTTGTATTTTCCCCCAATTTTCTATTAAATTGTTTGTGTTATTGATTTCTAGGAGCTGTTTGGAGAGCTGTTTGGATTAACCTTTTGTAGTAATGTATATTGTAAATATTTTCTCCCAGTTTATTTTGTACCTATAAACTGTGGTTATTTTGTGTTTTATCATACAGGCGTTTTAAATTTCATTGTAGTCAGATAATCATTTTTTTTTCTTCCAAATTTTTATTTGAATTCTAGTTAACATGTAGTGTAATACTGGTTTCAGGAGTAGACTTTAGTAAGTAGGGCAGCATGTTTGCACCCTTGGGGTCTTTTTTCCCTGGAGAGGCCCTTGCCAAATCCCAAATGCACCCTCAGCTGGGGAATTGTTTCTCCCCATGTGACTCAGGAGATCCTCAGACCACGCTGCCCTCTCCTGAGTCTCTGCCCTCCTTCCCTACCAGAGCACCGCCAAGCCTTCCAGGCAGGACCCCTCCAAAGCTTAAGACTCTGTGCTCCGTGGCTTACAAAAACTTGCCAACAGTCAAGTTTTTATTAACTTTAACTTCCCCTCGAGCGGGGCAGTGCAACCACTCTCCTTTTCCCAGTTAGTGGTTTGGGGGAAGTTTTTCTTGGCAGTGCCCTCTGCACATGTTTACTCTTTCTCTCTTTTCCTCTCACTCCTCTCTCTGTGATGAGGGTGACCTCCCCTTCATCATACCCACAGTCTTTTCTCCCCCGAAATCAGCTCTCAGCAGCTCCTGCCTTCCCTCGTGTGGCCATTTGGTACCCCTAGGTGTGCAGTTTGTTCTCTCAGTTCGCAGATCGATTTCTTGGGTGTTCAGAATGATTTGGAGACGAGGCAAGCTTAGGGTTCCCCTATTGCTCTGCCATCTTCACTCCTCCAAAAGGCTTTTTTGTCTTAAAAAGGTTTTCACCTCAAGGACGTAGTATATTAACCCATAATTTCTCTCATTGTTATTAGGATTTTTTTTTTTTTTAACATTTAGGTCTTTAATCTACCTGAAGACTTCTTACCACAATTCCACATGCCACTCACTAAGTGATTTCATACCTCTTTTTTCACTATTATCGTACATTGTATGTATCTCCTTTTATACAATAGGCAGACTTCTGAGCAGATATGCTCAAGTCATTCCTGTCAATCAATGAACTTTTAAAATGTTTCACAGAGAATGCAGGTGGTTCATTTTCTGTCACAAGAAGATATTTTTCAAAGTAAGTACCCCCCACTACTAATTTCATGTGCATAAACCTCTGTCTGCACATACTGTGGTTGATTTCTTTTCGGTTAGGTCTGGCTGCAAGTCTGAGTGCCTTTAATAAATATTTACTGAGTTGACTTGAGTGCTTTCTGTTTCAGGCAACATTTAAATCATCGACTCTTCTGTGTTTCTCTCTTTCTGATTTCTTCTACCCAGTTCAAATGTCTAATTTTCAAAAGGAAAAAAAAAATCAGAAAACAGGCATTGCAGGGTGATAAAACAAAGGGCTTGCCTTTCAGGGAAGCAAAATCATACACTGGGATCTCAGGGTCAACTACTCATCATTCCCATTTCCAAATGTGTCTGTTGATGCCAGGAATTCCTATAACAGAGGGCAACGTGTTGCATCGCCCAGCTTGAGGGACAGTTAAAGTGCACACCAGCCTGCGGAAGCCAGTCTGTCGCACTGAGTTATTACTGTGGGATTACTGTTCCTTTGCTGAAAATGCATCTGATCTAGATGTGGAAGAGAGCAGTGGCAGCCTGGGAGAAGGGGAGACCTCGGCAGTGGGACCAATGTCTTTGTTTCCTCATCTTTAAAATAGAGATAATTATTGAATCTACATCACAGGATGATTGTGAGGACTAAGTAGGATAATGCTTGTCCACCATTTAACACAGTGCCTGGGACATAATCATGTGTAGAATAAAAGCTGACTACTATCATTTTTAAAGATCTGTAGCAGATATCTTTTATGGTGTATGTATATGTGTCCCTCATTCTGGGTAGTTCCAGTGAGGCTTACCCAGGTGGACATAAATGACTTAGGCGTGGTAGAGTACTTTTCTTTAATTAGACACAGTATTGGGTCAGGGGCTCATGTTAGTCTCTTTAAAAAAATTTTTTTTAAATTTTTTATTGTGGTCAGGTTAGTCTTAAGAGCACCAGCTCCAGGACTCTCACTGGGAGAGGCACTCTCCTTGCCTGACACTGGTAATTTGGTAGAATGGAAGCCTGGAGTTGCTTGCTTACCTTTGCTAAAGAAGAGCCTACTTTATAATAAACCAGCATTGGGGGAAGCAGAGCTGAAAGATGGATTCCTGCTAGCACTGTGTGAGGCCTAGACCCAGGCATGCCCAAAGCAAGAAATGTCTTAGCTTCTCTGTAACAGGAGGCCTGAAACTTTCTCTCATACTTAAGATAATCTGAGTTGAATTTTTGACCTAGTCAGTGTTAAGATTGATGTTCATTGTTCATGTGAGAGTTAAGTCAATTGATTTGAAGGTAGTATGGACATTTTAAATGATGTCTGTATGCAGATTCCCTGGAAAATACAAACCTTATGCCTTCCATTTCAGTAAGGGTATCTTCTGTGCTTCTGGAGGGTTGGTCGAAAAAGATGTTAAATGAAACTGGACTTCTGTGGCTTTCTAATTTCTTTCTAATTGCTTTTGAAACTTAGAACATAAGAATCCTGCTTGTCAGGAAAATCACAGAGGTAGAAATGGCAGGGGTTTTCTTAAAGTAGAGTATTATACAGTTTCCAATTAATTTACTGCCTACCCACCCACTGTCTGTTTGGAAATGCTTTTATTAATGTATAGCACCTCAGGACTTCTTGAAGGTGTCATGGCTTCAAGAGCAATCCATGCAAAAAGAAATGAGGGGAAACTTCATTAAAAAAATAATAATAATTTTAAGTAGCCCAAGGGTACCCTGGGTGGCTCACTTGGTTAAGTGTCTGCCTTAGGCTCAGGTCATGATCCCTGGGCCCTGGGATAGAGCTGGCCTGGCTCTTTACTCTGCTGGGGGCCGGGAGGAGGAAGCTTGCTTCTTCCTCTGTCTCAGCCTGCTGCTCACCCTGTTTCTGTGTACATGCTCATTCTCTTTCTCTGTCAAATAAATAAATACAATCTTTAAAAAAAAAAAAAAGTAGCCACATAGTTGGTTGGCATGGAACACCCAGGTTGTACTTAGAAAGCAGCTGCCTTTAAACTGAAATTAGTTCCTTCTCAGACTCTTACAGTAAACCATGGGAAGCCTATACTTTGAAAGAATAAGAATTGAAACCTTGACACTGCTCTGAAGAATAAATTTTGGGCTTACGGGCATCTAATTCTTTTTTTTTTTTTTTTAAGGGCATCTAATTCTAATGCCTTTTGTGGTAACAGACCCCAAATACACTAGAATTCCATTTCTTTCCACTCTTCATCCTTGTCCTTAGGGCTACATGATGATTTCTGTATATCAGATGAGCAGTATTTTTCCAGGTATGTGTGAGACAGGGAAATCAATTTTCTAGATCTCCCTCTGTCCATCCCCTTAGATGGGTAAAAATCATGCCCTCTCTTTTCCTTAATGCTTTGTGCATACCACATCATGTGGTAATTATCTCTGATATTCATTCAGTGGCTTTTGAGTGAAATTGCCCCTGGACTGTGTGCTCCATGAAGGTAGGAGTTGTATCTGTTCTTTTTAACTGTGAGCCTCTAGATCTTGCTACAGTATCTGAAAGAGGGGAATGGTTTGGGAAGTATCAGAGATAGTTGATACGAGTCCAGGCTCCTTTGTCTGTAGGATTCTGGTCAGATTTCATGTGAGACCCTCATGTGAGATTTGAAAGATGGAAGAGAAGAAAAGCTGCTTTTTCTCTGGTGGGCAGGTGTGTGGGCATTAGAGATGGCCAGGGTGATGTTTTGCCCATGACTTTCAAGCATCCTTTTGAGAGTCACCTACTTTGGTGTAGGTAGCTGGGGACTGCTTGACTACTTGTGATTCCTGCACTTCAGTTTTCCTGAAAGCACCTTTCCTGCACTTTGTTCCTACAGCCTTCCAATTGTTATGCAAGTCTCTTGTTTTTTTTTTCTATAGTAATGCTCTTCCTACTCTAAATAACTATAGTGATTATTCTTTGCCTAATTAAACTCCTATTGATAAAGGAAGTTGACTATTGACTGCCTGACCTTAAATTTTGTGGTATGTAATTTAATCTTTTGATTTGAATTATTTATAGTGGAAAATTCATGTAATACTAGCTAGTGAGTGCACCTGTGGACAGACCTGTGTTCCCATTTAGACAGGCTTTGTTTTCACCAATGGTAGTCTTATACACAGTAGCTCTTACTAAGCATCTTTCTAAGAAAATGAGTTACGTATTTATTTTTGACTCTACAACAATCTCAAAATCTTAATGGCTTATAAAAATAAACATTTATTTTTTTGTTCATGGGTCTGCAGGTTGGCTGTATCTCTGCTGGGCTCAGCTGGGAATTGGCTGGGCTTGGCTCCAGGTTGTGAGTTGGGTTCAGGTTGGTTCCACAAGTTTCTTCATTTTCCTGGGACTAACAGCTTTTCTAGGTTCTTTTCATGACAAATAATAGGAGCCCTATAGGGCAAAGCAAAACAGGCAGGATGTTTACGCTTTTGTTCGCATCATGTTTGCTAACATTCTGTTTGATAAAGCATGTCATATGACTGGCCACACCAACAGTAAAACAGGGTAGTTCACTCTCCCCACAGTTGGAGGCATTACACAGGTTCCCAGCCCAAACAGAGAGCTTTTGGAATAATTGCAATAGAATGCTTAATCTTGTCATGGCTTCACACTATAATGTGGACTCAGTCATCCAGTGCTTTATCAAGAAAAAAGAACAAATAACTCATGAAGCTGTTTCTGGGTAAAATATACTTGTCAGGTGAGATATAACACTACAGTGAAAGTGGTGTGTGAGGAGAATCACAGAGAAATTCTCAGTAAAAATGTAATTTGGACGGAATCCAGAAGCCAGTGACCCCCTCATCTCTGTATTCCTAGTGCGTAGACCATAGTATATATTTGATAACTATTTGTTGGGGAATGAATTACTGAACTAATGGTAGTGGTTGACCAGTAGGCTCTATTGAGAAGGGTTCTGGTGCCAGGTACAGGCTTAGGATTGATTAGTGATGTCTGCTTAGAGAGAGGTGTAGAGGATGGCTCTGTATCGTTTCTCTGTTACTCTTCTTTAGATCAGCTAGATCTCTTTTAGCTTTAAAATTCTATATCTCTATCATTGAGTTTCCCTGAAGGAAGAGATTCAAATGCAGCTATGAGTCCTCTAAAGGTCGTAACATAAGAAGAGGAAAGCAGAGTTTCTCAATGCTATGAGTGGTTCAGCGTATGCTTTTTGAAGTCAGCTGAATCAGGAGTCAGTTCCCAGGAAAGCCCTTCTGGGCCCCATGTATATACTGTCAGCACTTTCCGTTTCCTTGCACCTTATAGGATGCTTTATTAAGTGAGATAATGTATGCAAAGCTTTTAGCACAGTGCCTGGCACATCAAAATGCTTGTAATTATTGGTAACTGTCTTATGAATTAATCTTATGAATTTAATTGTCTTATGAATTATAAAAATTCATTTTCTTGCTGAAAAGTTGAAATGGGCTTACAGATCTACTGACAAATAGAAAGAATAGACGAGTACTGCAGTACAATGAAATCTCAAGGGCTGCTACCAGTCCTCAGGCTTTGCCTTAGAGTCTCTGATAACAGTTATTCATGGTGCTGAAGCAAAAAGTAAAACAAAACAAAATCAGAACAGTGTATTCTTTTGAATGCCTGGTTTAGCTTGGGAACTAAGAACGGGCTCACTTAATCACTATGGTAACATTTTCTGGCCTTCTTTCTGTTTCTTGTTCCTTTTTTCCCTCTCCTCCCACTTGGAGTTGGCTGGAGAAAACAGAAGTGGAGTAATTTTCTCTCAAGTAATCAAACATGCCAATTAGAAAGGGAAGACTGCCAGATCCCAAGAGCTGTGTGGCAATTTGTAAGCTCCAGTTGTATCAAGGCACAAGTGATGTCATTGGAAGCCTGGCATCTCAGAGAGGGCCAGTTTGATGTGTTAACCAATTCATATGCATGAACGCCTGGCCTGCTGAGTCTGGTTATACTCTGTAGACACTGAGGGAGAGCAAAGCACAGAAAGCTAAGTGCCTACCATGCTACTTTTAGCCAAATGTTTGCACAGTGTTGTTTCCATTAGTGGGAAGCCAGTTGTGGCAGGAAGAGAGGTACTCAGGAATCTTCTTGGCATAAAGTATGATGCTGGGCAGGGTGAAGGACTGATAGGCCACAGTTCACCTTTTTGCCACACCAATTAATAGCTTTGTGGCATTGGTTAATATTCTGAACTGCTCTGAGTCTTTGTTATCTCACTTGTGAAATGGAGACAACACTGCCCCCCATAAGGTTATTGTAAGAATCATATTATCTTCTTGCTTATCACTCTAGTTTCTCACAGAATTTAGAAAAAAATCTTACTTCCTTCTCTTGATAGAAGTATTTTTCTGTAATCTGTCACTCTGGGCCTTTGTGACATTGTTACATACCACTCTTCCCTTGTCCTTCATCATCTGAATGTCCTACTCTTTTTTTTTTTCCTTCCAGCAGCATGCCAAACTTCTTCCAGTTTATCAAGGACTTTGCACCCGCCTTTCCCTCTGCCTGGAGTGTTCTTGTCCCCAGTTCTTGCATGCTACTGTCTTGTCAGACATATCTCAGCTTTATTGACCCCCCACCACCATGACATCACTGTCATCATTGTTACTAACATGACCGAGTAAGTATTTATCAAGTATCCTGACCTATGTCTTAGCATTATAAGTTTACTACTCATTTCATCCTTGAATCAACCTTATGAGGTGGGCTAAATTATTACCCCCCATTTTTAAGTGAGGAAATGCAGACACTGGAAGGGTCAGTAACTTGAGCAAGGTCACCCAGCTGAGACAGAGCTGAAATGTAACTCTCAACAGATATCAGAAACTAGTATCTCTGTGGCCACCAAACTTAGGAAGCCATCTAGTCCCCTTCTCTCATATCACCTAGTTTAAATTCTGTACATAGTAATCATCTCTGATATTTTTTCTTACTTAATTAACTTGATGTTTGTTTATTATGTATCTATGTAGCCACGAAAATGAGTGAGACTGTTTGCCTCTGTATTCCCAGTGACTTGAAAAAACACCTGTCACTTAATTAACGTGTGTTCAGTAAATACTGGTTGAATGAATGAACAGATGAATGAATGTTATACATCAAATACCAGGTCTGAACCTGGCAAATAACAGTATTTTAATACATGTTACTTTCTGTTATGTCCATGGCCTCCATCATGGTTGAAATTGGTCCCTATTGACTATCATGGGCTTCCAAATTTCAGTAAGCTTAGTGTCCCCATTCTCTTTTCTGTGCCTTATTGAGATTCTCTATTGGTATAGGCCATGACCTTCAGCCATTGAATGGCTTCTTGGGTTCCCCCTTTTCCCATCTCAAAATTAGTAGCTTTAACGTTTAATCTGTGTTTAGATTTAGGCTCTGGAGAAATCTCAAGTAGCTCTCAATCAGGACAAATTCAGAGATACCGATGTACTTTGACAAGTTCAAACTCCTCTACCTGAATTTTAGCATCTGGTATAAAGTGACCTGAATCAGAAAATAACATTCTGATTTCTTTTGTACTGCAGCCACAGAGGGTTGCTTTAAGCATGACCCTCACTTCATACAACATCGCTGTCACTGATCCACACAAGGAGTTTCTCATGTTTACTTAATTTATTTCTCTTCTCTTATCTCTTTTCCCCACTCTCATTTCTTTCCCTCTTCACAGACAACCATTCTTATGTTTTTAATGTATACACTTTTGTATGTGATCTTCTAAGATGTGCTTTCTTGCCTTTTTTTTTTTTTATATTGTTAACTTATGGAAATGGTGTTGTATGACATAAGCCTTCTATTCCTGCCTTATTTTTCCAGTGTGCATTATGTTGTAAGAGCCATCCAAGTGATGATCCCTGCGCTTAGTCCATTGCTTCTCCCTGCTGCACAGGGCTCTGCAGTGAAGCAGTGCACCCCCCACATGCTAGAGACTCCTGGGGATAAACATTTGCATCTGGGATCTCCTCGCAGTGCACTGGGTGATCAGAGATTCCTTCGTCTTGTCCTTACAAGCGTATTTCTCCTTTGTCACCTGTATTCTTTTCATTCCATCTCATCCTATCTCAGCTTGATCAGTGCCATGCCCTGCTTTGTTCACCAATTTCCAGCACCTCGGCTATAGGTTGCAACCAAATATTGATTATATGCTTATGTACTTACTCATTCAACAAATATTTATGAGTTGCATCCTATATGCCAGGGCGCTATTCTAGGAAGTGGAGATTTCGCGGCAAACAGGAGAGTCAAGTTTTCCGTTCTCATGGAGCTTAGATGGTAGAGGAGAGAGACAGGCAATAAAATGTACAGTGAATTGGATTTGAGCTCCAAATGACAAGAAGTAGTCAGTCATGGAAATGTCTGGGGTGTCTGGGGATCTGGAAGCTGGAACATCAGGTGCAAATATCACATGGTGGGTAGAAGTATGCTCTACTCAAGAAGCAGCAAGAAGAATAATGTGGCTAGAGTAGAATGGATGAGAGTGAGAGTGGGAGTGGGAAGAGGTGAAGCTGGGGAGGCTAGACCAGGTAAGAAAAGGCATGATGAGGAGAATGGATTTTATTCTAAGCCTAATGAGAAACTTATGGATGATTTTAAGCATGTGTTCTAGAATTTGCAATATGTGATATCCTTGTTCTCGCTTACCTTAGTCTTGGAGGTAAGAAGTGTTCTAGTTTGGTTTTTTTATGGGTACTGGGGGCTTTCTTACTCTAGGCCGCCCTTCCCCTAGTGCAGATGATTGGCATAGGTCCTGAACTTTATGTGCTGTGTGTCATGACACGGGCTAGGAGCACTATATCATGCCATGTGTCACTCAAAACTAATGGTCCTGGCTCAAGTTGTCTCACATACTTTCACGTCAAGGGCCAGCCTGAAAAGCCACTCAGAGTACACTGAAGACAAAAGCTGTTGCCCTAGAATCTGGAGCTTCTCTTTGTCGTTGGGGTGCATCCACCTGCCTGTCTTCAGAGGATGATGGAACCTGCCAGAGCAAGAAGATTCAGGTGGAGATGTATAGAGATCTGGTTGTTCATATTGTAGTTATCTCAGCAAGATTACATTGTTGAATCAGTCAAGCTGTTTAAAGTCACTGCATGTTTCACTGAATATCCTAAATATGTCCTTTTAGGGATGACTCCCTATGGCCACACCTGGTTTAAGCCTTAGCATTCACCTTTAATTGGGCCCTGCATGTACCTTTAAGATGATGTTGTAAGTTGTGCAGATGTAGTAGATGTGGTGGATTCCCCCCTCCCCCCAATTCCAGCCTGCTGCATGTGGTAGTTCACTGCCCCCCCACCCCCCCAATTCCAGCCTGCTTCCCTGCTGTCAGCTGTCCCACATCAGGAACTTAGGCCCCACACCTCCCTGGGTTCAGCCTTGGAGTAGCCAGTCCTCTAGTCTGTTTCTCTGCACCCTCAAGCTCAAGTGGTTAATGGCTCGTAAACAAGGAATGAGCTCTCAGTGCACATTTAAAGGAGCCCATGGTGAGTAATCCTTTGTGTTGTGAATAATCACCCAATAATTTATCTCCTCACAAGTATAGATTTGGAGTTTTTATTAAAGGATGTCCTTGTAGCAATATTAAGGGGAGTGTTTTTGGAAACTATTTGGCTAGGGGGAGAGAAATAAAATGGGTATTCAAGGTGAGCGAAGTGAGATCATGGGATGAAAAAACTGTGGGAGAGTCTTTTGTTAACTTAAAGGAATGAATGTCTGGAGGCAGAGTTTTTGAGGAAGATATATTGGGGGGGGCAGAATTTTAACTAGAAAAACTTAAAACCATTCACCCACTTTGTATGCTCATATAGCAGCCTCGACATTTGTGAAACAGAAACTGAGTTGTGTGGAAACAACTCATTGCAGCGTGTCAGTGTTTCCCATATAAGCACGGACAGGACCAGCTGCACTATTTGTGGGGCCCGGTGCAAAAGGAATATGCAAGGCCTCATGTTTTCAAATTATTAAGAATTTCAGAATAGTAACAATGGAGCATGAAGCCTGTGGTTCTCCTGTGAGTGGGGCCCTGTGTAGATTACCCCTAAGTGGACCCTAAGCACAGCGGTGCTTTTTTTTGGCAGCCCATTAGAGACGCAGTTAGTGTGAAGATGTGAAAAGAATCTGAGTATTGCAATGAGACAAACCTGGCATATCTTCAGTTTAATAATTTAGCAGCTGGAGGTAAGTCACATAACCTCTCTGAGCTTTAATTTCATCCTCTATAAAATGGAGATGTTACTCTTCAGTGTGCAGTACCCCTGAAAGGATTAGTAATACTTCACTTACAGTGCCTTGAGAGGAGAAAGTGTTCAATAAATAGTAGCTGCAGCAGTGTATGAACAAGTGAGTTAAAAAGCTGGAACTCCTTAATGACGCTCATCTCTGTTTTCCAGGGCCTGCTCCTTCAACAGATCTTACGACATTTAGAGACATCAGGCTTCTCAAACACCAATTCTGGGAACACTGTAGAGGCAGCCCTACTTACAGGGAGTGGAAGTGGAGGGCTAAAAAGTTGAACACGAGACTTCTCTTCTTGAGATGCTTGTAATCTAGTTAATGGGATGAGACAAGAGTGTAAGTAGCTAAACTGTAATGTAGAGTAGGATAAGTGGTGCTGGAGGGCTACTTGACCAACTGCTGAAGAGATTTAAAGAAAAATGAAGTCAAATATGGTTAGAGAATAACTACCAGATTGAGGTGGTCCCTTTATTGCTGTAGAATATGAAGTGAATCAAGCTGAAGGAACGAGGGCTGCTGTCAAGTGAAGTGGGCTCCACCGTCTTTGTGTGGATCCTTAGCCTCTGGGACACACCCATGAACCATGCCTCATTGTATTCATGCACTCGTATAGATCACACTCTTGAATTTGGATGATCCTGTGACCTGCTTTACTCAATAAGATGAGGCAGAAGTGACACTGTGCCAGTTCAATCCCAAGCCTTAAAGAAGCCCAAGCAGCTTTTACTTTTGTGCACTTGGCCTTGAGTGACAGTTCTGGAGAGATCATGTGGAGGGACTGTAGAGATAATGTCTGAGAATACATGAAGGAGAATTAAGGAACCAAGCCAACAAAAAGAACCATGTTCCAGATGTAAGATCTTAGTCAAGCTCTCCCCAGCTAGTTCCCAGGTGTTTGAGCCATCCCAGCTGAGGTGCTAGATATGTGAATCAAGAGACCATCTAGAATGTTCCAGCCCTGGGCATGTATCCTATGAAGCAGAGATGAGTAACTGGTCAGAGTTCCTGAACCAAAGAATTGTGAAAAATAAGAGAGTTCTTGTTCTAAGTCACTAAGTTTTAGGACAGTTTGTTTTGCAGTAATATATCATTGAAATAGAAATTGGTGCCTAGTAGGCTGCTGCTGTAATGAAAGGAGTAAACATGGAGCATTGGCTTTGGAAACAGAGAGTGGCAGGGGCCAGAAGGGCCTACATAAGACTAGAATGGAGGCAGAAAGAGCTGTGAGTCATTACTACTGGAGGCTAGAGAAAATGAGACTGATATTATATACTGGCAGAACAATGAGGCAAACTGTTGTGTTGGTCACATGAAAAACAGGATGAGTATCTAATGAATTTATAGATTTGGTGAGGAGCTATTCAGGCAGAATATGGAGGATGACAACTGGCCCCATTTAGCTGCCATAAAGTAAAGGGAAGATCAAAATGAACTTTCTAGTTTTCTAACAGTTTAAAGAAAATACAGGAACTTGCTGGGTTTGAAAATAAAACTTTTTCTCATTCCCAGCTTTTGCAACCTGCAAAAGATTTAGAAAAAAATTATACACACAATGTTTTATATGTTCAATTTAAATTTATGACCACAAATCTTAGACACTCACTACTATAGCTAATCTTTACATATTTTTCCAATACACTCCTTTTTCCTGGTCAGCAAGAATTTATAACTCCTCTTCTGTCTCCAAGTCTCTAGTACCTCCTCCTTCATCATTGATGCCTTCACTTCAGACTTCATAAAGAAGGTACAAACAAATAAAAATTAATTTGCCTACCCAATGCAAACTCCATTAACTTATATCATCTGTTTCCATCTTGTGTTTCTGCCTAACAGAAGGGTAGAAGTGTCTATGTTCTCGTCCAAGGCTAATCCCTTCACTTCTGCTTTGGTTCACTCTCTTCTCATAAACTGAAGAATTTTGCTCCTGCAATGATCTCAGAAAATTTCCCCACTCTGTTAGAGTATTTTCACTGGCATCCAAGCATGTCTTGACATGGTTTTAAAACATCTTCCTCGACCCCTCATTTCTTAGAAATTTCACAGGTATTATCTCATCTATCTGTTCTTTCTTACAGAAAAACTTCTTGGATTAATTGTCAAAAATTGCTGTCTCTATTTTTAATTTTGCATTTACTCCATTGCAGTGATTCTTACCAAGGTCCCCACTGACTCACATCTTGCCCAAGCCAGCAATGATCTCCATTGTAATTTTACAGATTCTAAGCAACACTGACACTTGGAGCACTCCTTCTTTCATTAGACATTGTTTTTTTTTAAGCCATGATAGAGCAAGATTTATCTAATTGTCCTCTCACCTGATGGTCACTCCTTATTAACCTGTTTTACTGCATTATCCTCTTTAACCAAACCTTGGATACCTAACTTAAGATTCTAACTGCTGTCCATAGACTCTTAAAGCTTAGACATCATTTTGCAGTGTGTGTGTGTTTGTGTGTGTGTGTGTGTGTGTGTGTGTGTGTGTGTGTGTAGCTTTTAGATTTATATTGTGGCAGCTATCCCAGAGCTTCCACTTGGATGTCAAATAAGTACATCAAAAATATGGCCAAAATAGGAATATTGATTCTTACCTCTTCCATCTGTTCTTTTGCATATAAGACAATGGTACCACTATCTAGGAAATCAGATACTTGTTGACGCATAGTAAAGTACTTATCCAGACATTTCTCATTTTGTCTTCCTGAAATGATTGAATTGGTCTAGTCTGCTTTTTTGATTGTCTAGGCTATGATCAATGTCAGTGACTCATCATTGTCTCTACTCTCATAAGTGTCTTGACTTTCATTGTCGTCCATTTGAACTAGTCCATTTTTACTAGGAGTAATTTATATCATTGAAATGACATGAGTCATCTTTTGAGAGGACAGAATAGTAGTTACCCATCTGAAATCTGGTCACTAAGTAATCCTTTGAGGTGATTACCAGCACCATGACTGCTTTAGTGACCACACAATGTCAGGACCTTGGTTTCCTCTCGTAGAGGCCTGAAGATAGCCAGGCTTGATCACTGCAGTGGGAGCAAGGACTCAGCTGTGGAGAGAAGTCATGATGACACTGCTGTCCATGTCCAGAGGAAAGCAGCTTAGTTCTTTTTTTTTTTTTAATTTTTTATTTTTTATAAACATATATTTTTATCCCCAGGGGTACAGGTCTGTGAATCACCAGGTTTACACACTTCACAGCACTCACCAAATCACATACCCTCCCCAATGTCCATAATCCCACCCCCTTCTCCCAAACCCCCTCCCCCCAGATACCATGATCACAAAGCAGCTTAGTTCTAATCATCTTTTCTAATTCTGACAATCTGAGGACTGAAGAAGCTTGAGTGGAACAACTACATGCCCTATTTTAAAACTAGGCGTGTTTGGTAGTTAAACAGTACTTGTGATCATTTAGGATTCAGATGCCATATTCTTCCAGGGAAAAGAGGCTTATGTGGGCCAATTGCATGCTGCAGTTTGGTAGAGCAGTTCACAGAAACGATGTCTCCTAGCCAGGCTAGCCTATGCTGCATCACGGATCTGTGGGTTAGAATAGAAGGTACGGATGTTTTCTTTGTTCCCAGGTTTTTAATTCTACATCCCTTGTCCTTGCACTCCTACTCCCAGTCTTCCTGAACTGTGTTGGACAGTCAACAGTAGGGAATTGGAAAATTATCTTACTATTTTCATTTCATATAAAAAATATTGTTTCCTTCTCAGCTGGTCATCTGGCAACTGAATAAATTCTAGGCTATTCTTGAATGGAGACTATGTGGCTTTAAGATGGAAGTCTCTAGCAACCTTTGCCCATGGCTTCCTGTATGGGATACCTTACCTGATGTGGACTTCTTGTCATCTGCCTTGTCTCTTGGGTCTTTTTTGATTTATTATCCATCCAGTGTCATTAGCAATTGAGTTAACTCCTCAAAGTCAGGCTCTGTACCTGCTTTTCCTTTGTGTTCCTAGTGCCTGGCACAGAGTAATGATTAATGAAGTCTGATGAAATTAATTAAAAAACAAACAGAGACCAAGAAAACTAACTTATAAATGAAAATAATGCAAAGGCAGTTTTTTTTTTTTAATTTTATTTATTTTATTTGACAGAGAGAGAGATCACAAGTAGGCAGAGAGGCAGGCAGAGACAGAGGGGGAAGCAGGCTCCCTGCTGAGCAGAGAGCCCGATTCGGGGCTCGATCCCAGGACCCTGAGATCATGACCCGAGCCGAAGGCAGCAGCTTAATCCACTGAGCCACCCAGGTGCCCCAGCAAAGGCAGTTTTTATCTCCCTTTTGGGAGATAGCTACTCTGATACAGTAGTGTCTTGGTGATACCCTAGCTTGATCTTAATGCTATAAAGTTATTATCTCATGTAAGTATCAACATGAGTTAGGTTATCTTATTCTAACTTTTTGATGAGGAAGTTAAGAGTCATTGAGATTACATAGTTAATAAGGGATGTTGGCAATACTCAAGTATGGATCTCTCTCATAGTTTATGTTGTTTTTGTTGTTCTTTTTAACCAAACCCCACATGCAACAGGGATAATAAGTTTGTATGAAATGTATGTGTTAATGTGTTGCAACGTACTTTTGCCTATCTAGGGGGTCTCCTGCATACAAATGCGGATGGTCATGATGCCTGCTTCAGGCACTGAAGGGCGCAAAGTGTCACCTTGGCAAGGGGAGGAACCCATCTGATTCCAGTTTGGAGGCCTCTAATTATTCTCAGAATTGGTTGGAAATTTTTATGCCGATATTCCTAGCTTTACTACACTTCAGTATGGAATGATTGCTTTTCGCTGTTGGTAAAAGCTTTCTTGTTGGTTATGCTTTTCCATTTGGGGGTTTGTATGAATTAGGATTTGCATTTGACTACATGTCATTAAAACCCTAAATAATAGCAGTTTAATCACATAGGGGCTTATTTCCCCTGCTTATCAGAAATACCTGAATCAATTCAATAATAGTTGTCAAGGACCCAGACTCCTTTTTTTCTTTACTCAACCTTATCTGTGGTGTGGTTTGATTTTCAAGATTGCTCTTTGACTTCTAAGCATCACATTCACATTCCAGGCAGGGAAGAGGGGTTAGGGAAAAAGAAAAACAACAACAACAAAAAGATTGATAGAAAAAATTCAAATGACTCTGTATTCCTTTTAAAACTTAGCATCCCAGTGGCTGGGAGAGTGACATAGGGTCACCTCAGTATGCCATAGAATCTGGCACATTGCTACTTCATATGAAATGGCCTTTTGTAGTTCAGGAAAAACAAGAAGCAGACACTGTATAAGTAACAATTGACATTTGCCACAGTCTACCCTTGGTTATACAACATCCATACACATTCTTCTTTTCAGACATTGGTCAACACTCCTGAAGTCCCATTTAATTATAACATTCAACCGAAGGTCCCAAAGTATTTGTCAGGTTCTTGAGTTCCCATAATGAATAAATTTACTGACAGATTTTGTTTGTCTCCTGCGTACTCCTATATACAGTTGTGGGAAGGATAGCAATAATAAAACTACAATTCAGAGAAGTGGATTGGCGACACACCATTCCAGAGCAATCATCAGATCCTCTGGGTAGTAAGAGTGATGCCTTCTTGCCCTAGTGCACTTAGTGGGTCTACGTGCCTTAGTAGCCAGTTGGCAACCCCTTGCTTTACTCTATGGGATTATAGTCCTTGTTTTTTATCCTCCAGGGCCAAATTTGAGGAGGGTACTGGGAAGGGTATCATCTGTAGGGTCTTCACTGCTTCCACAGTCCATTTCTTGTTGATGGAAGCTAAGAACCTGGGGATTATTTTAGAGTTAAGTAGCAACAGACCACTGGGTTGCCAAAAATGGAGTTTTTTGGCAAGACTTCCCTCAAATTTCTGGCTGGCATCCAGCTGATTCATTACCTATGAGAATAACAATAGCAGGCACTTTGCTTAAATGTTTTTAGGCCTGAAGGTTCTTCTTCCCTTTTACCTATTGCTCTTTCTGTTCTTACCACCACCCTTCCTCTTAGCTTAATGGCTTCTGTCTGAGGCAGTTCCTAGCAGTAGGCTTTAGTGGCAGGGCAGCCTCTTCACTTCAGTGCCAGCAGGTTAGCCTTCGCTTCCTTGCAGAGAGCAAAAGGAAAGGTGTTTGGGGAAGGCGTGCACTTTGTGATGGGCCCTTTATAATCAATTTTGGGGTTATTGAAGAGCCTGGGGTTTTCAACTGCAGGATTTTGTGAAGCCCCCACCTAATTTAAATTACAGTCAGCTGCCAGAGAGTCTTTTCCTTAACCAATTTGGTATTTCCTTTCTTCTTTCTTCGTGATTTTACTACCTTGAGACTCATTTCATCTGTCTCTTTCAGAATGTCGCTGAATGTGGCAAGAACCCTGCACACATTCATTTTATTGGCTGCAAGTTGGGTGTTCCTGGCCTGTTCCCCTGCCCCCCCAATTCTCAGTTGCTAGCTCAACACCAGTGACCCCTGTGACCAACCAGCCACATGCCAAGAGTCTCTGGCTCCTCCTGACATTTCTGTGTTGACTTGAAATGCCACACTGGATGGTGTGGGATGTGACTTCTTGGGTGGCTGCTGAGGGGGTCATAGGATATATCCTGGAAATATGGGGGAATTAACTTTTCATGGGGTGAGTTTTGTCCAGTGAGGAACAGGTAGCAGTGGAGATAAAGGCACCTACATTCTTTATCCTCCCTCTTTCCAGTGGATGCCTCTGCGCCACAGTTTAGTCATGCCGCCTGACTGGGGTCGTCCCCATTGCTGAGTATGGATAACAGCCTGCATACAAGCTGTGTCTGTGGCTTTTTACACTGCAGTCGTAACCGTGGTAATTGAGCACATTGTACTGCTCCCTGAGCTTCCCTCCCCTGCTTGTCTTTCCTTCATTCTGCACTGGGATTCTACCTCTCAAATAAAGCAGCAGCACCTAATCAGTGTCCATTTCTGCATATTTGAGGAAGACTGAATTAATACCCCACATTCTGGCTTTTTCTTACCATTTCCCATAAAACATATGACTTGGGTGACAACTTGTATGCATCCTAAGGTGTATCAGCCAGAAGTCTAAGCAACTGGTTTGCCAGTTGTACCGGAAAGGATCATCAGCTTTCCATTCAGCGGAATCTGGACCCCTACTTCCCAAAGACTTGTTAAGCCCCTTCTCAGCTGGGAAGAGGTGCTGTCAAAATACTAATCTATAAAACACTTCTTTTCTTCCACTGTTTTTGTCCCATGCCATGTCAGTTTTAAATGCAACCATAAGGGCATTTAACTTGTTACGTAGAATTATTGAAATTACATAGTTGTGTTTCAGTGCTTGTGCCTGTACACATATATTTTCTTCTTACCACAGCAGTGGAAATGCAGAACAATAATAACTCAACAATTTTACTTTTACTTCTCAGTACCTCCAAATTATATGGATACTCTGTCCCTTTGCCTTACTGTTAAGTGTGGAAGGACTAAAAGAAATAGGAGCTATGGGTTGCCCTATATTTCCTTTTCATTCTATATATTAATCGGCTTGGGTTGCCATAACAAAATACTGTAAGATTGGTGGCTTAACAGTCATTTATTTGCTCCCAGTTCTGGAGGCTGGGGAGTCTGAAATGGTTGGGTTTTGGTGAGGGCTCTCTCATTGGCTTGCAGATGGCTGCCTTCTTGCTGCATCCTCATGTGGCAAAGAGAGAGAAATTTCTCTCTCTTTTTTATAAGGCCACAATCCTGTCTGATTAGGGCTCCACCTTTATGTCCTCATTTAACTGTAATTACCTCCTAAAAACCCTAGTTCTATATATAAACGCATTGAAGGTTAGAGCTTCAACATATAAATTGGAGGCTAGGGTGTTGGCACAATTTGGTCCACAATGTTTCATGTCATTTTGAGCATAACTGGTTAGCTGTTGCAGAGAAGTAACATGGGTGAGAAAGATATGATAAAGTTCCTTGGTCATTTGTTTTCCTCAGAATGCCATTGCTACCTTTCTGCATTTAATGTAAATTCTGAGAGGTGCCTGGGTGGCTCAGCGGGTTGAGCTTCTGCCTTTGGCTCAGGTCATGATCTCGGGTTCCTGCAATCGAGCCCCACATCAGGCTCTTCTGTCCATGGGGAGTCTGCTCCCCTCCCCCCGACATGCCTGCCTTTCTGTCTACTTGTGATCTCTCTGTCTCTCTCTTGGTCTCTGTCAAATAAATAAATCTTTAAAAAAATAAAGTAAATTCTGGTTTAAATATAAAGAGTGGTCTTTTGGGGCTATGAGTGCGTCCCTCATAGGACCTGCTTATATAATCTTATCTATAACACACTTATCTTTTGCATCTTGTATGTCTCCTTGTGGCTCTGCAGGAATCCTCCACTCATGGGGCATCCTGAACATTCTATGCAAATGGGTGGCAAGAAATAAGAGATCCACATATTGTGTATCTATTTTGCTTATATGCATTCTCCATTGTCTCAAATATCAGTTTATTTAAAAGTTTAAGATAAGGAGAGTAGAATGTCTTACTTCCTGCATCATATTTTTGGTACCAAGTGTGTCTGCATGCATGTAACAGAAAACTCTAATTAAAAGTTGCTTTATCACGGAGGAGTTTATTTCTTATATATAACAAGAAGTCTTAGGTGGGAAGTTCAGTCCTATTTAATGTCTCTACAAAATCATCATGAAATCAGTGTCTCATTTTGCACCATCATTTCTAAACTGTGGTTTTCACCCTTGTGGTGGCATGATGGTTCCTCTTCTTCCTTCTTCCTGGTATCACTGCATGCTAGGCTGGAAGAATGAGGAAAGAAAAAAAAAAAAAAAGAAAGAAAGAAAGAAAAGTAAAAGGCCAAAGATACCAGCAATTTCATCTCTCTCCTAAAAGAACTTTATTTTGTTTTGTTTGTTTTATTTATTTTTGGAGACTCTAACTAGTGACTTCATTTTGCTTCTCATTGGCTATGATTGTATCACTTGGCCATACTTTGCTATAAAGAAAGCCAGGAAATTTAGTATTTTTAACAGAGCTCACCAAACAAAATCAGGGTTTTATTGCTAAGAAAAAGGGCAGAATTGATAGTGGAGAGGACATAAGTTCTATCTGTCAAGCCATCCCAAAATTTAGTAGCATGCTGTAATAACCATTTTAGAATGTTTGTGGAATCTTTGGGTCAGGAATTCAGACAGACATAATGGATCTGGCTTGCTTTGACTTCACAGTACCTGATGCCTTAACTGGAAAGACTCACATATCTGGGATTACTCAAATAGCTGGAAGCTGGAACTCTCAGGAGTTCGTGTTTGGGATGTATATTGGTTGGGGTGCACTAAGGAAATAGAACCAATAGGGTAGGTAGTTATGTGGCTAGGTAGGTACATAGGTAGATATAAAGATAGATAGATATTTTATCTTTGTGTCTATTTTTAAAAAATATTTTATTTATTCATTTGAGAGAGAGAAAGACAGCATGAGCAGGGAGAGGTATAGAGGGATAGGAAAAAGACTCCCCACTGAGCAGGGATCCAGACATGGGGCTTGATCCCAGGACCCTGAGTTCACTACCTAAGCCAAAGGCATATACCCAACTAACTGAGCTACCAAGGCACCCCTATTTATTTATCTGTTGAATGAAATTTGTTATAAGGAATTGGCTCATGTGATTATGGAAGCTGAGAAGTCCCACAATCTGTCACCTGCAAGACAGAGACCTAGGAAAACCAGTGGTGTAGTTTAAAGGTTTGATAGCTGGGGACCCTGTGGCATAGATTCTAATCTAAGTATCTGAAGGCTTGAAAACCAGGAATGCTAACGGGGGAGATGCTGTGTCCCAGCTCAAACACGCAGAGAGTGAGTTCAACCTTCCTCCACCTTTTTGTTCTGTTCAGGTCCTCGATGGGTTGGATGACAACCACCCACATTGGGGAGGGCCATCTGCTTTACTCAGTCCACAAGTTCAAATGCTTATTTATTCTGGAAATACTCAAATAATGTTTAACCAGATATTTGGGCACCTTGTGATCTAGTCAAGTTGACAAAAATAACCATTATAGGTTGTAATGACTCAAGGTTGGCCTCATTTGGGATTATCAACTAGATAGAAAGCCAGACTATGTGGCTTTGTGTCTTGGGTTTTCCTCACTATAATGCTAGATTCTGAGAGAAAATGCCCTAAGAGACTTGGGCAAAAGCTGTATGGCTTTCTCTGTCTTAACCTATAGGTTCATGTATATTATCAGTTATAAGTGAGTTCTTAAGCTAAGACTAAATTCAGGAGCAGTGGAACCCCACCTCTTGATGAGAGGGGCCGGCAAGGTCACACTGCAGGACAGCATGTGGAGTGGGAGATTTTGTAGTTGCCATCTGTCACAGTTGTCTATAGGGTTCAAGGATCAATGAGGTGGCTATAAAGTTACATTATTTCCTTGGCTTTCTTGTGATTCTGATCTCTGGAGGGAAAAGCAGAGCAACGATGGAAATGTGGGTTTTTACAGGATTTTTCACTTTTCAGAAAAATAAATGCTTAGTGTCTAACTCTATACTAGATTCTTTTTGTTGACTTGTTTTCTTAGGCTTAAAAAAATGAGGTTTTTTTATATTTATTTATTTGACAGAGAGAGAGATCACAAGTAGGCAGAGAAGCAGGCTCCCTGCTGAGCAGAGACACCGCCCCCCCTCCCCCAAGGCGGCGCTTGATCCCAGGATCTTGGGATCATGACCTGAGCTGAAGGCAAAGGCTTTAACCCACTGAGCCGCCCAGGTGCCCCTAGGCTTAAAAAAATTATATCCAGTATATCCATTGTTTTGGTATGTACAGATTGATGGATTTTAACACTTGAGTAGATTCTCGTTACTACTGCCATAAAACAGGATATAGAACAATTCTAACATCCCAAAGGATACTCCTGTGTTGCCTTCTTGTCCTTAGCCCCTCTCTCACTTCTAACCCCTGATAACCTCTTAACTCCAGATAAAAATTGCTTTGCTTAGTGATATTCAAAATATGCTGTACATATTCTAGGGGATATATAAAATGATCCAAAATAGAGGAGGGGAGAAAGAAAATAACAGAATTTCTATTTCTGTCTCATCTGTTTACACTTCAATTTTCATTTATGTTTTAAAATACACATAATACATTAGCACTGTGGTATATACATTTAACTTACAAATAAACATATTAGGAGAGTTGTTTAAAAATTGACTACTGGTAAAGATAAGTGACCAAAAAGTTTTTAGACCACTGGCTTAGATTATCACCAAAAGCAATTTCCTTTGGGGTGGTAAGTGGTATGGTTGTTTCCACATGGACTTTTTTCTTAGCCAAATATAATAGTGAATGAAGGAAAAGGAGGCTACTTAGGGAAATGTATAGCTCTCTGAGTTGGGACTTGGATTTCCCAAATGAGATTGTAAAATGTCTGCAATTACTCAGTTTTTGACTTCCCTGATGGGTTATAGGTTCTGTAGAAACAGGGGCCATTTCTGTCACTCATTGAAATATATGCTTGGCATATTTTAAGATCTAAGGACTTAGGAGAGAACAAGACAGTCAACATCTTGGCTCTCCTGAAGTGTACTTTCTATAGTAAGAAATAAATAGTAAATAAGTAAACAAATTACTACGAAAATTTCAGATAATGGTAAGTTCTAGGAAGAAATAAGAGAGGGTAATGGATGGAGGAATACAATGGGAGGTTAGATATCCTTGGAAGACCTGTATCTGAGAAGGTTCCATTTGAGCTGACACCTGAACGATAGGTGGGGACAAATCTTATAGAAATCATGACCAGAAATATGGGGTCACTAGAGGACAGTGAGCAGTGACACAGTGTGTCTAGACAAAGAAAGTCTGAAACTGTTATGGTAGCTTTTCTATGGCCCCTGGGTATCATGGAAAAATATCAACAGTTTTTCACACCTTTTAAAAAGGGGCCTGGAAGTAACTGGTAGATCTGGAGAGGTCTTAGGGTCTCTCCAAATTGGTGACCTGGCTGGCTTGCTCACTGGGACCAGATGGGAACCCATGTCTTGGCGGATGGCATTGTGGTCTCTATTCATTATTCTTCTCTGCAGACTGTGGCCCATGGATGTCCTGTTCATTCTACTGGGCACAGAGGATAAAATGGTAAATGAGTCAGTCCCTTTGCAGTCTTTCTGGTTTTCTCTTCACTGGAGAGGGTCACCATCTCATTGTATGTCAGTTTGGGACCTACAAGAAGCAGATACAGAGATAAAATTAAAAATGCAAAGGAGTTTTTTGGTGGCCAAGCCCACAGGGATAAAAGAGGAGAGGAGTAGGAGTTGGCAGAGAGTCTCAGACTGTGATGTGGGTCTGACAGCTGTGCAAGGAGCGGGTTTGAAGATCCTCAGACTTCTGTGCAACTCTGAGAAAGTCTCATCTAGCCACTGATTACTTGTTAGAGGAGTCCCATACTGGGTGGAAATTGCCAGGTTCTAGAACCTCAGGGAGAACGTGGCCGTGGCCTGAACACTGCAGTAGATTCCCAAGGCCCGTAGGTGGGCCCTGTCCGACAGGTAATTGCACTCCTCATTGCAGATTCTCACTTGAAGGGAGAACCAAGAGGTGCATCCCCATGGCTGCTGTGCCTTGTCCTTGGCAAGCATTCCTCTTGCCAGCTTCTGTGGGTAGTTTAATATTGAAAATGCTATTCCCTTGGGCCCCTGCTCCTGCTCCAAATTTAATGAACATCTTAGAAAGGAACCATGGAGCAGTTTTGTTCCTATTGATACTTATCTCAAGGAATACCATTAAATACCGGGACAAATTCTTGGCTGTTACATTTTATTAATTAGGATTTTTTTTTTCAGTGTGTGCTTAGGAATCGTGGATGGTAGGGTTCTGACTATGAACTCAAATCGGCAAATGCAAATTGTGACTGATGGGAGTGGGTTGGAAACTTCTGTGGTGGGAGCTAAGGGCCAGAGATGGCAAAGGGACACAGATGTAAGTGCTGTGGAGGATGGGAATGAAGGCACCTGGGATCACCTGTAGTGTTGCAACAGTATTTACATGCTGTTGAAGTTCTGAGGAGTAAATCAGATGGGCAGAGGGTTAGGGTTGGGCAAGTGCTACAGTCTCGCAGCTGGACTGAGCCTGTGGCAGGGTGCAAAGCAGCCGTGTTGTGGATCAGGAATAATGGCATGCCCCTCGCCTCTCCCTAGAAACTCTCACCTGTCCTGGGCTACGATGGACGTGCCTCTCCTATAGGGCCACATGAACCCTCTGTTGCAGATGTTCCTTATAGTTCCTGTTTACTTGAGACGCACTTCTAGTGTCCAGTTACCCTGGTTTGACTTTTTTTTTTTTTTGGTCTTGTCATTTCTTTTTCTTAAAATCGATGGCCGTTATTACTTACTCTTTTCCATTTTTCCAAATGCCATTAGTGACTCTCTGAAGCAACACATGCTTGACCCACTGGTGACCAGGAGTCTCTAATCAGCATGCTGACCTCACTGGGGAAACGCAAGGGTTTTTTCAAACAGTGGGCAATGAAAAGGGAAAGAGTGGAAAAGGGAAACAGTGGCACTGGAAAGGGAAAGAGAAGAGTGGAAAATAAATTGAGTTTGAATGGTGGCCAAACAAATACCATGTTAACTCAGGCGTTCGATATATAGAAGAAGTTGTCTGATTCCTTGGAAGTTAAACTTTAACGAGAGACTTGTCCAGCCCCAAGTAAACAGACATAATGATCTTTTGTCTGCAATAAAACTGGTACATGAGATCTCTCACTGCGACTTTCAGTTTTAAGCTGTTGTTAAGTCCTGAGTAGGAAAATTTGGTTTCCTTTTAGTCCTTTTTATTGGGTTGGAAAGGCGTGAGAGTGGGGTGAGAGAAGGGAATTTTCATGTTTGCGGTGAAACGCAAAGGGTCTGTGCTAGGCTGAGAATCTTCTAGAAGGAAAAGAAATCTTGGATTTTGAGGTGGTAATGATCTTAGTATCTACTCCAACCTGTTTTTTAGCTGATGTGGAAACAGAGACTGAGAGAGGCTAAGACGCAAAATGACCAAGCGGGAAGAAGATTGGAGTTGGAAGGGCTGAGTCAAGTACCAGCTGTGCCTGCAGTGCTCTCTGTCACTGAGCTTTGACGCCAGCTTTGGCCTGACCTCCTTGGACTTCTGGAGGCAATGTGGAACACTTAGAGGCCAAATATGACTTCTAGAATCTTCGGCAAAATTCTTGGGTACTTGTTGGCATTCTGAGTGTAAATAATCGGTTAGACCTTTGCATAGTGTAACAGTTCTTATGGTTCTGGCTGTCTGATCCCCATAACAGCCCTCATCTCCCAACACACAGTTCTAACGAGACCCAAATTCAGTCTCTATTGCTGTTCTGAAAGTTTTTCTCTTGATGTTCTCATTTGGTAATTCTTGGATGTTAATATCCATGGGTCAATTAACATTTGAAAGCTTCCATCTGGATTCTTGGCTTTAAAATCATCGGTACTTAACCCATATCTAGCACCAGTAGGTAGGTCTGCATAACAAGTATAGGGATGCCCCCCAAAATAAATAAATAAATCAGATTGGGCTATCTAAAATTATAAAAATTAGATGTTGGTATGAAAGAACAAATATATTAGAGTGATATGGTACTATTGGGGGCAAAGCAAAAGGGACACTAGACTAGTACAGGGTCATCACAGACCTCTGCCTTGTAAGGTAGACAGTGACTCTTGTTCACCCCAATGACATTACAAATACTGGAGTTTCAAGCCTTTCCCCCATATGTAACCTCTTGAAGCTGACATTTCTTCATCTCTTAAATGGCAATTGTTTTCATCTGGACTCTTAAGGCTGTTGGGAGGACCAAATTAAACAATGGCTTCATAAAACTTGAAAGTGCTATTCAAATATTAAAGGGTTTACTAGCTGGGTAGTAGGACTGGATTACAACTGGGGATTCCTGACAGCTAATTCAAGTCCTGATGGCTCGTCTTTTCATAGCTCTGGGGAGAAAATTGTGAATAAGGGTAAATTGTAGAGAAGATAGTCTGTGTTTGGAGACAAAAGGAAGACAGCACCATAGCATCTTTCTTGGAAAGACACTTAAAAATTTTAGTATATAGCATTATTCAGTCATAGTTAACTGTTTAGAATACATGAGTCTATACTCTGAAAGAAAGGGACCGTACTGAAGCTGAGCTGTGCCTTTTTGGTGGATATATTCACCGATTTCAAGCACAGAGGTAATTTGCTTCTCTTTATTCTCGAGTGAAGGTGAGGCCAGGGGTGACCATGGAGGAACTTAAAGCCTGGGGATATTAAAGCATGACTCTCATAAATAAAACTCAGAGATTTCCTGACACCTAAGAGCAGGATCAACTTGGAAGAGAAAAACAAGGGTCTAGAAAATTGGTCTTTTAACTAATGCTTTTGTCCTAAGTAATATTTCTCTAACTATCATGCAGATAGCATCATATTTCATTTTTCTGCTTCAACCTCAAAATCTTTAGAGAGGACCCAGAAATCCATTTGCCATTCTGTGGGATGCAGTCCAGGACATGATCATCATCATCATTATTATCACTGAAGATAAAGAAATCTATCACTTTCAGTATTTCCTGCTGCCTGCATAATAACTCAAGCTCTGTCTCTTGGTCATCTACTTTAAGGGACAATATAATGACATTGCTGGGAATTACATATATCTACTCATTCCAAAGCCAACAGCTCTTGGTTCAGCTTTAATAGATCAAATTCTATTAAAAAAGTCACGAGAACAATTTCTTTTAAGAGCTAGGAAGCCTTATCTCTACAAAAGTCGGTCTAAAAAGTTCACTGCTCAGTGAGCATCAGTTTGCTTCTGGGAAATGGCATGTTGTTTCTGAATGGTGTTCTATCCTCTTATAAAACTTAAGCAAAGTAATTCCAGTTATTAAGCAATGACCCAAGGCATGTCAGCAATAAGTTTGCCTCACGTCTTCTTTTTTTGGGAAGACTGTCAGAACATAGTTCAGAGGAACATCATGACCCTTAACTTCATCTCCGAAAGTGCATCCAGCCCATACTTATTGAACAGCCTGTGTATACAAAGCAGCAGGTCCAGTGCTGAGTGTACAAAATGAATAAGGGCTTGTCTTGGTACTTGACCACATCTAACAGATGAACAAATGTTGATTCTCCTCTTCTTTTTGTGGAACACCAGTTTCTGTGAATGATGCTAAATTCCCAGAAGTCTTGTGTAAGATTTGGCTGCTTTTTCAATGCCTTTATCTATGTGGTTTTAAGCCAAGCATTCAGACAAAATTATCTTTGATTGTGTCTGTGTACCATCTGTGTGCCATCTGAATCCAGAGGCCTACAAGTCTATGTAATGTTATATGGTAAATGCTATAAGCAGTGTAGGTACAAGGACCAGTGGAAGTATGGAGGAGAGTTCTGTAATAGAGGAAATAGTAGTTGAGCCTTGGCTCAAAAGGTGAGTTAGAATTTTTTTAGATAAAAATGTAAATAAAGGTATCCAGGAGAAAATGAGAGAAGATGACATGCTGGGGCATTTTTATGGTAACTGTAACATAGAATAGTGGTAGCTGCTGACAGTAGATGCGCAGGCTGGGCCAGTCTGTGAAGGGGAAGCTATCTCTATGTTAGGTTATCTTCTTACACAGTCTGTTCATATCTTCTTGGTTGATGGAGAAACTGAGGAATTACTGTCTTGTTCCTACTCCTCTTCTGGTATTGTAACTCAAGATAAGCATGTGGTTCAAAGTATCAGTGTTGTTTATTCCCAGATGGAGCTCGCCTTCCCAACTCCCTGCCCATCCCCCATGCCACAGAAAGCAGGTCACGGGCCATTCAAAGGTGTTTCCACTAACTCACCTATGCTGCTTTTGTCAGGAATCGTATTTCCACTTAAAAACTTATCCAATGAAGTGAAGTATCAAAGCAGGAAAAAGTTATTAAGTTTACCAAGTTCTTCTCTCACAACTTTTTCTAATTAATGATTAAATGTTGAAGTAGTAGTTGTTAAAGTGTTGATAAAAAGAAGTCTGAGGAAGCTGGTGGAAAGCAAGACTGATGAACTAGGTAGAGCCGTTCTTCAAACAGGTGTGCCGTTTCCCTACCGCACCTGGTAAAGCCCTACCCTGGGGCTTGCAGGCCCCGATGCTAGAAAGTTGTTGTGTCTCTGCCATGGCTACAGTGTTTTCAGTTTTATGTATGTTTGGCTTTTTTATTCGTGTCTGTTTAGTCTTTCCCCAAACGTCAGTCATATGAGGTGGTTGATTAACAAATTTTATTGTGTTTATATCTTTTACTTTAATTAAGCACGCTTAAGCCATGTATGAGTTCACGGAGATGGGCTTAGGTGACACCTGTATTGCTCAGTAATAGTGGAAAAGATGAAAACCTAACTTCCAATTCTGTTTGGTCTATCTTCTGTCTGAAGACAGAAGGGCCGGAGATCGCCATCTGTGAGCCTTGCATATCACAGTCTTTGGCTGGATTTCGATACTGTAATACATAATGTGTGACACATAATGTGTAAAACTTGGTACGTGCTATATAATGATTTCCTATATATCATTTAATCAAATTATATATTGTCTTGCCTAGTACTATTACATAAATAATATTACTCTTTTCCTTTGCTCATCTTGTCAGTGCTATTGCTGATCCTAGAGTTGACAGCATGTGAGGTTATGGACAACTTTGTCCATGTCTGATTTTGGTCTTATTCCATAACTTCTTAAAAATGGAGGGCTTGGGGTGCCTGGATGGCTCAGTAGGTTAAAAGCCTTTGCCTTTGGCTCGGGTCATGATCCCCGAGTCCTGGGATCAAGCCCTGCATCAGGCTCTCTGCTCATTGGGAGCCTGCTTCCCTTCCTCTTTCTCTCTGCCTGCCTCTCTGCCTACTTGTGATCTTTGTCTGTCAAATAAATAAATAAAATATTAAAAAAAATGGAGGACTTGCTACCCTTTCTTGTGCCATGCCCTGTTTTATGATAATCTGAGAATGGTTAGGTGTTCTGGCTCAGAGTCCCCACAACTTGGCTATGAAATTCTATTTTGCCACCCACTTAGTGAATATATTTTGAGCAAATTACTTGTGCAGACCTCATTTTGCTTCTCCAGAAAATGAGGAATAATAGCTAATTCAGGGTGGCTTACCTATCCTCTGTTTGATTTATATAATCGTAATTCCTATCTTAAAGGATTGTTGAGAAATTTAATTGAGACAGTATTTAATGTTCTTGTACATTTAACTTACATATGGCTTGGCTTCTTTGCTATACCCTCCCTTGGGACTGGTAAATAAATACTAGCTATTATTATTATCTTTAATTATGATGTTTAGTGTGTGACTGTTATCTCATTTGCAGACCTCAGGGTTAAGACCTACTGTATCATAAAACATTAGAAAACAGAGGGATTGAATATAGGGCATGTAATCCCTGGGCAAGGTTAACCTGCTGGGTGTGGTAATTTCTTTTATGATTTGAATTGATCATCTCTAAATTGGTAAACATGTTATTTCTAAATTCACTAGTTTAATTCCTTGTTGTAGCTATATTATCCTACTCTTGGCTTGGGTTTGGAAAGCAAACCCTTATATGCCTCCTAAATTCTTCTAAGAAGTTAGCCTGTGATCCAGATGGTTGCTTACAGGTTGATGGTATGGTATGAATATGAATTCAGCCTTGAACTTAAGGAAATCTAGATGTTCAAGTACTTTCCAGGTTTTTTCAGGGACCACTGTGACTTTCTATGAATGATGCTAAATCTACAGAAGTCTAATGTTGGAATCTGGCTGCTTTTTCAGTGTTTTTTTCTCCTTATGCTTCCTAAAAGAGCACTAAGACAGAATTATCCTTGATGGTGTTTATCTGCATGAATGTAGGAGGGAGGGAGGATAGAAGGGAGGAGAGAGAAAGAGAGGCAGAGGGGTTTGGATAGAGTTGTTGAAGCCAGAAAGCTCCTACATAGAGTGATCAAACTCATTAAGTTCATAGCCTTTGGTTCTAATCCATGTGGGGGTATGCTGTTCCTAGAATACACTGGGATGTATATGATATATGTATCACATGATATATATGTATCTCACACACACAGCACAAGGCTTTGAGTAGAAAACCAAAGACCTTGGATGGATTTAGCATTCGTAGTCCTAGCTAGGTCACAACTTTGGAAGAGAAGAAAGGATGTAAGGTGCGTACATCTTGTGTCTTAGTTCATTTGGGCTGCTATAACAAAATAACCCGGCCTGGGTGGCTTATAAACAACAGAAATGTAGTTCTCACAATTCTGGAGGTTAGAAGTCTGAGATCCGAGTGCTAGCCTGAGTGGGTTCCACTGAGGGGCCTTCTTCCAGGCTGTAGACTGCTAGCTTTCTGTGTCTTCCCCTGGTGGACACAGACAGGGGAAACAAGTTTTCTCGTGACTTTTATAAAGACACAAATGCCATTCATGAGGGCTCTAACCTCTGTCTAATCCTTATTACCTCTTAGAGGTCCTACCTCTTAATATCATGACATTGAGGGGTAGGATTTCAGCATTTGAATTTTGGCAGGACGCAAACATTCAGTTCATAACTCCTGGAAACAGAATTTGTTTTTCTAGATTGTGATTTATAGTATCAGGTAATCTCCTTGGGGGAAAAAGTCACCTTATAGAACCAAAACAATTTATTTATTAGAATATAGGAACTTATTATTAAGTATTTAGTGGCTTAAGGAAAGGAGGGAGACAAATACTCAGAAACCTAATATAGAGGAGGATGATATATGAAAGAGAAACAACAATATGATCATGTCTTATATGAAAATATCATTTCTGAAGTGTTTTTATGTGATCTCATGAGATTTTTAACAATAATACTCTGGATATTTTAGAAATATGAAGATCTGTATTTTCCAGATGAAGAATATGAGTTCCAGAGAAATTAAGTGGTTTGTTTGAGGTCACATAGACAGTAAACAACATACCTGAGACTAGAATCTAGATTTCTTGAGTATAGTCCTATATTCCCATTATTGTAGAACATATTCATAAATTTTTTGGAAAATATTTTCCCCCAAGTTTGAGCCTTGCTTGTGATTTCAGAAGTGTTCTTTCAGGCCAAAGGAAATTTAAAATTTTTCACATTTTTCTTTGTCGTTTCATTCAGCATGTTTGCTATGAAAAGGCTTCACTGATATTTGGTGTGTTCTTGACTTATCCTTTTGAGGATTTCATCTCTGGAAATATGAAAGAGTGAAGGGAGATTTCTAATTTTAGTCTTAGCTCTGGCCAAAATAATTGAAGTAGAAGTAAAGGACAACTTGGAAGAAAATTAACAACAGTATTTATAATAGTGATGGAAAGCAAATGGTGATCAAAGTCGGGCATTTATCTTAGGCTCTAAGAGTGGTATGTTTCAAATAGTCCAGATAAAAGATGGTTAAGAGCAACAGGGGAGTCCAGAACAGAGAAAAGGCTGACATTGAGGTTACATGTTATTCCTTTGAAAAGAAAGTAGTGGTAGGGTTACTTCATGGGCATCTCTGTGTTTGGATTTCATTTCTCACAAAAAGAACATATATTACTGTATAAATTTCTCTTCAGCTTCTGCGCACTACACTCTGGTCATCCACTGAGAGGTAATGCAGCTAATATTTTGGTGTGTATTCTTGCAGACCTATTCTCCACACAAATACATAAATATATCCTTCTATAGCAGGGTAATCAATCATTTCAGTTTTGCCAGGACTGAGGAGTTTCTGGATATGTGGGTATGACATTGTGATTTAAGATATGAAATATATATTTGGTCTTTGACCAGTTCTTGGCAAAGAGCTGCAAAAACCTTTGGAATTTTCTGTCATAAGAGCGATAAGGTATCTTTTGTTATGTTAACGAGACGACTTATGGAAAGCCCTTAGGTTACCTGTGGGTGGGGGCTGGTTATAGGAACCAGCCACTTGATTAGAGTGAGGGGAAAGGGAGTGGAGGTTGAACCAGTGGCCAGTGGGCAGTGATTTAAATCATTTGTAATTCTCTAATGAAGACTCCATCAAAACTCAAAGGACAGGCTTCAGAGAGCTTCCTGGTTGGTAAACACGGGAAATGCTGGGAAAGTGACAATTCTGGAGAAGCCATGCAAGCTCTGTACCCCTTCCCCATACCTTGCCTTATGCATCTCCTCCATGTGGCTGTTCCTGAGTTCTATCTTTTTATAATAAATCAGTCATCTAGTAAGTAAAATGTTTCTCTGGGTTCCGTGAACCGCTTCAGCAAAGTAGTTGAACCTGAGGGGGGGGGTCTTGGGAAGTTCTGATTTACAGTCAGTAGGTCTTCAGTATAGGTAACAACCTGGACTTGTAATTGGCATCTGAGTTGAAGAGTATTGTTGGAACCTCTGGTGTATAGCCAGTTGGTCAGAAGCACAAGTAATAATTTGGGCTTATAATGGGTATCTGTTTTGTTTGGGGGGAGTCTTATAAGACTGAATCCTTTACCTGTGGAATCTGATGCTATCTTTGGGTAGGTAGTGCCAGAACTGAGTTGAATAGCAGGACTGGTGTCAGAGCACTGCTTGTTGTGTGTGTGTGACCCCCATCCCTACTCATACACATTGGGATTGAGTCCAGGAACCCAAAACAGTGGGACCTTCAGTGCTAAAACCAGGACAGTTCCAGGCAAACTGGGATGGTTGGTCACCCTCTCCAAACACAGATGGGTGAGAAGGTGTCTGCCCTCAACTTCTCTTCCACATCCTCACTGAAGTGGGATAAGAGGAGGAAAGTGGCCTAGCTGACCTCACAGGCAGGGAATGGATAAAGTCTTTCAGATGATTTACTGGGTTTTGAATTAATGTCACTTGTCTTCCTGGTATCTAAAAATTGGTGGCATGTGTAACTCATTATCTAGTCTTTTCAGGCCAAGCAGTTACGTTGTCCAGCTCAGTGTCTTCCTGGCTGTGGGACATGCTATTGGCACTTTCACATCACTGCCATATCCTCTGTCGAGACCCTGAGTGAAAACTTGGCTGTAGAGTTAACCCTGCTCTTCATCACAGTAGGCAAGCTCATGAGACCAACCTCCATTCAGAGGGTCCTTGCGTCATGAGAACTAGGGAATTTAAACTAGATTTCCCTCCCACCCTTCCTGTATCTCTTTCCCTCCCTCTTCCCTTTCTCCCACTGTATTACTCCACCCTCTTGACTATGCTGACCCCACTAGAGTGACTCAAGGTCTCCTGTACAGTAGTCTCCTCATGGAATTCAAAATGGGGAGCACAGTAAGAATCCTTTAAACTTGGTATTTCCTTTTGACTTTTAGAAGTCATTTTTTCTTCCCCAGACTCAAGTTTTCAGATGAAAACTTGAACCAAGTTGTCTGAGCTCTTAGTTCTATCAGTTCAGTGGACTTCTAGCTCTCTTCTTCTCATAATTCCCTAGTCCAGCATTGTTGGAATTGTCCTTCTCTCATCCTGTCTGGACCTTCCTTCCATGAAACACTAGTAAGTAATCCATCAAATCTGGCTTTCATCCTATTATTTTACTAAAGATATTAAGTACTCACCTCCAGTACTGGCAAGAGGAACCTCATGAATGACGTAGTCTTGACAGTTCAAGTCTACAAGAGGTCAGAGTTTTAAAGAAGAAATTTAATGATGTAATATTTTTAAAATACTTTCCTTAGTAATATAAGCTTCTCCCACTATCCCAAAGTAGAGCATTCCTATAAAATCTTCTGTAAGCCAAAAATGGTATAAAGCAAAGAAACAATTACCATTAATTCATATGGAAAAATTTTGAGTGCTCTTCCCAAAATAACGTCTTTCAGACTTTCCTGATAAATTGAGATAAAGCATAGATGCTCACAAACGCAGTTCAGAGTAGTGGTGGCTGACAGTGAGATGCTGTGTGTAGTTCCCTGGGAAGAAGCTTGGTGGTGGTGCCATTCTGGCGTGTGTGGGGTATGTGCTGCCTCTGTAGTGGTCCACTGCAAAAACAGACACTGACTGCTATTTTCACTTTCTACCTTTCTCCGTAAAAATGAATGCTCTTCTGATTCCTTTCATTCAACAAACACAGTTCTAATATAGGTTTTTTGTAAAAGCCAAGTGACATAACACAAGCTTTTGAAAAGTAGAGGATAATTGTAGATCTTAAAAAAAAAAAAACCTCAAACAGGATTGCACATGTATTGTTTAATGACTTGTTTTCCTCATCCAACAAAATATCATAGATATTTTGCTATGTCAGAACAGCGAGTTATTTCATTTTTTTTTAATGGTTGCAAATGATTTTATGTCATGAATGTGGCATAATTAATGGAACCATTTCCTTCTCGTAATGGACATGTAGGTTCAGACTTTGGAAAAGAGTATGTTTGTGGAAGACAGAAATAGTGATGAATTTTAAGGGTGGATACCAAAGAGTAGAACAAACTTGCAAGGATAATATTGACAAAAGTATGAAGAATCAGTGTAGCTAGTGAAATGTTTGTTATAGAAAACAGAGGGTTTCATTTATCCATATTTAAAGCAAAAAGAACAAGGAAGGGATGGGATCATGGCTTGGGCAGATGGTTTATGGTTGACTGATAAAAAGCAGGTAGTGATTCAGTGTCTATTTTGCTTCTGTGTTTTACACAAAGGAAATGATCTTCAAGTTGGAAAGGGCAGGAAGGCGTGATTATCTCCCAGAATTTAATATGTGCAAATATTTTAGGACAGTGCCTGCAACATAGGAAGTGCCCAAGGAATGTGTTAAAATTTCCTTTTATTACTATTACTATTATTATTATTTTTGTAGACTTTCCAAGAATGAAAAAGGTGCTGGATGATCAAAATGGGTAAATCACGAGTATTTTGAAAAGGGGAAAAAGATGAATTCTGAAAAGAACACATCAATGAAAGTGACATTAATCTCTAGTTGAATTCAGGAACAGAGTATTTAGAGATGGATTGTGAGTGCTCTGGAAAAGAAGATAAAATTATTGAAAACAATGAGTTCCAAATAAAGTCTAGCTAGACTAATCTGATTTCCTTTGTTCAGGCTTGTCATTGAAAGATTTGATTAGGGGAATGTACTAGATGGAAAATACCCGCATTTTAGTAAGATACTGGACAAATTGCTCATAAGCTGTGCTTTCTTGTGTATTTTGCACATGCTGTACTCTCCGTTTAGAAGCTCTTTCTCTCCTCATCTGTTCATGATTGCCTACTCACCCGAGGCAGAATAATACTGGAATACTAACCAACATTTCCTTTTTTCTTTTCTAACACTGGCCCTCCTTGAGTCAGTAAGGATGTCTACAATATCACTTTAAATAAGTGATGGGACATCAAAAAAGCAGCAGAAAAAATAGTTTGTTCCTGAATTTGGGTTTGAAAAGTCTAAGTCTTCAGGGAAACAGAAAGGACTGTTGGCTAGAAAAAAAGGTTTGGAAGAATACTTTGCTATATAAAAATACAATCTTTTCTCATAGGGACTAGATACTAAAGAGTAGAGGCCTGAGATGAGGAGGCTAGAGTTACTGAGCATCCTACCACACCTACCACATGGCATTATGATTCTTGACTTTTCCATTGACCTTTATGATTTCCCTTCAGTAGCACCATGGTCCACTGATAGCCTGGCATGAATGATGCCTCTCTGTGTCTTGTATGCCTCATCCTATGTAGGCAGCCCCCCTGCTGGGACCTATGACACAAGCCTCAGAGCTGAAGGATGGGGAACCAAGGACCTAGAGGGGAGGTTGTTGTGTAGATGGACCTCTACTTGGGTAGACCTAAATATAATCAGTCTTCCCTTCACCACCCTTACTGGCAGGATGACAGTAAAAGGCTCTACCTTTTTACATTCTTGAAACTTAATTTAGGTAAAACTTGGAAGGGGGAAGGAAGAACGTCTCCATTTTTTTTTTTTTAACTTTTCCTCAGCAGCCTTACATACCATCCAGTACTCTTTCTTGGGCTTCTTTGGGACTCCAAGTCCACTGGTGTGATAGCACCCATGATAGGGAATGGTTGAATTGCCTGTGTGATTATTTCCCAATTAGACTGTGAACCTTTTAAGGGTAGAGAACAGACTCTATTGTGTTTGTATTTCTGGCACATAGTAGACATAGATACTGCACAAGTATTTAATAGATTGAATTGAAGATGGCTAAATGTATAGAATTACTTGGGTTCAGAATTAACTAAATATATATTCAAAGAGTATTGGCTAATATGTTAGTGTTGGCTTTGAATTTTTTCTCTGTGAGGTATTTCTAGGTTCAGACCTCTATGTTCTGGGTTTCTATCAATGACTGGAATGAGCTATAACTCATTGATTATATTTTGGAATTATAGGAAGCCAGAAGGGAAAGCCAATACACTGAATGAGAGTCAGAATCCAAGGAGAGAGGACTAAGTTGAAATGATGAACCATATATAATTTATTTGGGAGTAAATATAAAATACTACAGTTAGGTTAAAAAAAATCAACTGCATTACAGATTAGGAAAAGGCATAGCCTTCTCACTTTAAGCTTATTGCCAAAGCTCTAGTTGATAAGCTTATTGTGAGTCAAATTATGATGTAGCTTTTACTATGTTGTATATTTAATGTGATTTCAGATATTATTTATTGAAATAAAAGGAAGAGATGCATGAAAGCAAGAGTCCCACTGTATGTCTCACTGATGAGATCATGGCTAAAATATTGGGTACCATTCCATATATAATATTTAAAAAGGATGATGCTGGAGAATTTAGAAGAAAATGTTTATGAAAACTACATTTTTATGGGAATTGGGAAGGGATTAGGGCTAGACCACAGAAGAGATGGCCTCATAAAGGAAATGATGGCTGGATTCTCTAACATGTGAATGCCTGTAATTCAGTTGACCCTTGAACAACACAGGTTTGAGTTGAGCAAGTCCACTTAAATGTGGATTTTTTTTTTATAAATACAGTACAGTACTATAACAGTATTTTGTCTTCCTTATGATGTTCTTTTTTTTCATTTTATTTTATTTCTTTTCAGTGTTCCAAAATTTATTGTTTATGCACCACACCTAGTGCTCCATGCAATACGTGCCCTCCACAATACCCACCACCAGGCTCACCCATCCCCCCACCTCCTCCCCTTCAAAACCCTCAGTTTGTTTCTCAGAGTCCACACTCTCTCATGGTTTGTCTCCCCTTCTAATTCCCTCCATCTCACTTCTCCTCTCCATCTCCCAGTGTCCTCCACGTTATTCCTTATGCTCCACAAGTAAGTGAAACCATATGATATTTGACTCTCTCTGCTTGACTTATTTCACTCAGCATAATCTCTTCCAGTACCATCCATGTTGATATAAAAGCTGGGTATTCATCCTTTCTGATGGAGGCATAATACTCCATTGTATATACGGACCATATCTTTATCCATTCATCCATTGAAGGGCATCTTGGTTCTTTCCACAGTTTGGCAACTGTGGCCATTACTGCTATGAACATTGGGGTACAGATGGTCCTTCTTTTCCCTGCATCTGTTTCCTTAGGGTAAATACCAAATCAATTGCAGGGTCATAAGGTAGCTTCTATTTTAATTTCTTAAGGAATCTCCACACTGTTTTCCAAAGTGGCTGCACCAACTTGCATTCCTACCAGCAGTTTATAAGGTTCCCCTTTCTCCACATCCTCTCCAACACTTGTTTCTTGTCTTGTTAATTTTGGCCATTCTAACTGGTATAAGGTGGTATCTCATTGTGGTTTTGATTTGAATCTCCCTGATGGCTAATGATGATGAAAATTTTTTCATATATCTGTTAGCCATTTATATGTCTCCTTTGGCAAAGTGTCTGTTTATGTCTTCTGCACATTTCTTGATGTGATAATCTGTTTTTTGAGTGTTGATTTTGAGGAGTTCTTCGTAGATCTTGGGTATCAGCCCTTTGTCTGTAGTGTCATTTGTGAATGTCTTCTCCCATTCTGTGGGTTGCCTCTTGGTTTTGTTGACTATTTCCTTTGCTGTGCAGAAGCTTTTGATCTTGATGAAGTTCCAAAAGTTAATTTTCAGTTTTGTTTTCTTTGCTTTTGGAGACATATCTTGAAAGAAATTGCTGTGGGTAATGTTGAAGAGGGTTACTGCCTATGTTCTTCTCTAAGATTTTGATAGATTCCTGCCTCATATTGAGGTCTCTTATCCATTTTGAGTTTATCTTTGTGTATGGTGTAAAAGAATGGTCGAGTTTCATTCCTCTACACATAGCTGCCCAATTTTTCCAGCACCATTTATTGAAGAGACTTTTTTTTCCAATGTATATTTTTTTGTGCTTTGACAAAGATTATTTGACCATAGAGTTGAGGATCCATATCTGGACTCTCTACTCTGTTCCACTTGTCTATGTGTCTGTTTTTGTGCCCATATCATGCCGTTTTGGTGATCATAGCTTTATAGTAAAGCTTGAAATCAGTCAACCTGACATCCCTAGTTTTGTTTTTCTTTTTTCAACATTTCCTCAGCAATTCAGGGTCTTTTCTGGTTTCATACAAATTTTAGGATTGTTTGTTCTAGCTCTTTGAAAAATGCTGGTGGAATTTTGATCAGGATGGCTTTGAAAGTATAGATTGCTCCAGATTAAAATTAACATTTTAACAATGTTTATTCTTCCAATCCAGGACCATGGAATGGTCTTCCATCTTTTCCTTATCATATCCTTAATAATAATTTCTTTTCTCCAGCTTATTTTATTGTAATAATACAGTATATAATACACATAATATACCAAATGTATAAATCAGACTGTTTATGTTATTGGTAAGGTTTCTATTCAAACGTAGGCTATTAGTAGTTAAGTTCTGGGGGAGTACAAAATTATACACAGATTTTTGACTGCCCAGGGAATTGGCTGATGCAGTGTTGAAGGGTCAGTTTTATTAAAGGATAATTCAGCTTATGTTTCATGGCCTGATGGATGAAAGTTATAATGAAGCAGTTGCTGGGTCACTATTTGAAAATTTTTAGCAATCAACAGTTTCCATCAATGAAGTCATAGTTTTGGGATTGTCTCTACCTCACTTCACTGTAAGAGTTTAAAGTGAGAACAGGATGACTGTCATCAGTTGGATCCCTGATATGCATATGTGCCTGGATTTGAATGAGCTCTTATGTGGCTTCCAATTCAAAGAATAGGTGCTCTTTCAGCGTATGGTCTATGGGTTACTCAGGAAGGGTTCTGTGGATGTGGAGGTACAGGAAGGACCTTTTGGCCAACTGGCAGAAATGATGGTGAGAATTGCTTAGCTCAGAACAAAGCTTCCTGAACTTTCTGTATCCCTTAGTCTGTATGCAGGCCACATAGATGGCAAAATATCTGGACTGTTGGACAGTACCTCATGTGAAAGAAAAGGAAATAACTCCTTGGTGGATATGAACTGTGAGGAAGAATGATGATGCTACTCTATGTTCCATGACTCTGTACCCAGAGAAATAACAGGACTTGATCAATGGAAATGTTTGGTGGGAGGAGGGGAGGGACACTGGTGATGAAGAGGTAAGTGCAGATCTCATCTGGGAGAATGATGATGTTTTAGCTCCATGGTCCATGGCTCTGAACCCAGCAGGTGAGCCTGGGACAATTGATGGCTTCTGACACCCAGGCAGTTGGAGTATTTCTGAACTATGTGCCATGGCCAAGCAGCTCTCAGTGCCGCAGACAGCTTCATTACTGTGGGCCCATCCTTCACTTAGCGGCAGACCTTCTTCCATCAGCCAAAGAAAAATGGGAAAATCACCGAGGCTCTACATGTTTTCAGTATTACCCTCTTTCTTTTGTCCATACCAGATTTGGTTTGTGTTCTCCTGTCTCCCCTCTGAACTCTGTACAGAAACACCCTGGCATCACGCACCTGTCTAATGATATATGAAACATGAACAAGAGGATCTCCCCAAAGGACTTGGCAGATTGCAGATCTCTGCAGCAGTCAGAGAATGGTAGAGTGTGCCCTGGCTTGTCCAGGAATAGGCAGAGGTTCACTGCTGCTTTAATTCATCAAAAGCAATTCCATTCCCATATCTGAGCACAGAATGAATAGAACTTCCAAGAATCAGAGTGGGCAACTAGTAGAGTTTAATTTCCTGCCAGAAGAAGGTAAATATATCCTCATGTTACAGGCACCATGAAATGGTATAGCAGTAAGTAAAATTTAGAATCCTTTATCTTCAAATTGCTGAGATGTGCAACCTCTGAATATCCCTAAGTCACAAAATATTTTTATTGTTTTCTTCTTAGTGAATTCAAAGGAGAAGAAGTAGTAAGTGAATGTAATACATATAAACCGTGTACACTTTTCACTCATACCCTTTTCTTCTGAAGCTGCTGATTGCCTCCCAGAGTGTGCTGCATGCAGCTCCTGCCTCTCCCAGCATCCTGGCCAAGCATCCCGTGCAGATGGGAGTCTGGCCAGAAGCCCTGAGCCTCCAAGATGTATCCATCCTGAGTTATCCCTTCACCTCTGAACATATATAGTGCCACATCATGGAACATAGAGCCAGACTTCCTGCGCTCACATCAAAGGATCAAATGACAGAACCCAGATATGTGGGAGAGCCAGCTCCCAGGAAGGAGACTTTTACCGTGGGAGTGGTAGGTGGGAAGATCACTGACCCTTCTTTTCCTCTCTTACGTGACTGTTCCAGGTTAGACTTCTCTTTGTCAACCTTCTGGAGAAGGCCTGCATGCTGAAGAAACATGCTTGCCGAGAGATGGGCAGGGTCTCCTTGTGGCTCACTGTGAAGCAGTGGAGGGCAGTATAGTGCACTGCTGCTCACTGTGCCCCATTTTCTCTTGTCTCACTTCCCCGTGTTTCCTGACCTCCACCACTCTGGTCTCCCCATCAGGCAACAGGCCTTAGTCCTTGCCTTGGGTTTTGCTTTCATAGATGACCTGGGCTGCGGCAGAGGTAAAGAAATCAGAGAGCTGAAGTGAGCTCATTCATTCACTCTTTCACTCAGGGCTTGATGAGTAGCTGCTGAATGTTGAGGATTTGCTGGTTTCTGAGGACATAATAATGGGTAAAATAGGATCCCTGCCTTGAAATAACTCATTGTGTAGCTCAGAGAGACTGAGATCTGATAAAGCTCTTCAAGATTAGGAAAACAGATATTTATAGTAAAATACTTGAGATAAAATGTTCTTTTCTTAGAAATCTGGCTTTAAGAATGCTGCATATGACGTGGTATTGAGGCCCGAAGCTAATGGTATCTTGAATCAGTTTTTTTGCCTTTGTACCAACATTCGACTAAGGCCAAAGCTGAAATCAAGAGGCTTCAAGTGCTCTGTTTTCTAAGGAGAGCCATAAGAAACTGCCTATCACTGGGCTGAATATCTCCCTGAAAATTTTTGAGAATTGGAAGAAATGGTTGATCTTCCCACTCCCTCAGGTATCTAAATGAGAAGGGGATTAGAGTGAGGGCTGGATCCATCAAATGGTTGACCTCGTGGTGACAGTGATTTTTTTGTAGAGAGAAGCTTTAGGGATCTGGGAAGTGGCAGACAATTGTATAACCTAGGTTGACAGACTTTGGAGGACTATGATGAGTTCTGTTTGAGAAGAATTTAGGGGCTATCTGTACCATATTCCTTTCATTTTTGCCCTCAGAAGATTCAGACCTAACAGTTCCTATGGGGCTTTCCATCAGGGAGCACAGATGCTGGAGAAGAACTGGCAGCCAAGGACTGTTGGCTACTAGGCCTTGCCAGGAGACACCTAACCTTAAGAACAGAGATGGTGGCTTGTCCTGCAGGCAAGATTTATGAGAGCAGTAGTTGCTCCACTGAACAGAAGAGGGAGAGCCGGAGAGAAGATGAATACTTGTGGTCAAGAAAATTGTGCACTTATGTGAAGACAAAAACATCAAAGGAGGTTACAAACAGACAAAATCTGAATGAACCAGAGTGAGGAAAGGGACGCATCCTTACAGGTTACAGGTGGACAGTGATTGAAGAAGACCCCACATCCCCACCCTTCCTCTCTGACCCCAATGTGAGCTTACCCAGAGAAGCTTGGTGGTGTGGGTGTGGGTGTGCAGCCATTCCCATGATCCTTCTCCACTCAGGGAAGCCAGAGCCACACAGAGTGGCTTGCGTTGGGAAAGGGGGTGGGGAAAGTTTTAAGTGCTGAAATTTTAATCTGGATTGGACTGTGTTTTAATAATTAAAAATGACCAGAAAGTTATAGAATCTGCCAAAAATATTACTAAGGGTGTAGGTTGGAATTTAACATACAGCAGGACGGAAAATGAGCAACTCAAAGTTGTGAAATCATTTCCAGAAGCGATTTAAAGGACGTGGCATATCCTTTCTGCCTGGATCTTACTGACCAGAACCCAGTCCCATGACATCAATCTAAGTATGTGTGAGGTTCAGGAACTTGCCCTCTGTGTGTCCAGGAGGTGGAATGATTTGAACACGTAGATTTGATTTGTCTCTTGTCACAGGTGGCCACTTTGAAGTCCAGAACATTGCACAAATTAGAAGACAGGAATCTAGTGGTTTTATAGTGATGATAATACTACGGATGAAGACCTGTCATGTGACAGACACCATTCAGGAGTTCTCACGTTTTCTCAAACAACTGACAATGTTTTACAGGCTGGGTCTCCGAGAGAGTGCGCTTGACTTGCCCCAGATTAGGATCTAATATTTAATCCTGGCAATTCTGTGACATGGGTGCTGTGATTCTGATTTTCTTGAAGAAACCAGAAGAACTAACAATTTAATGCCACAACTAATAGGTGGCAAATTTATTGTTAGTGTCTGGCTCTGTCCCACTTCAATTTTCCTGCTGTTTCTATTATACCCATATCATCTGGTCATCTTGACTTCTAAAAATTCAAGGCCTTTCTTCTTCTCTTTGTTTAGGGTGAATTTCCTGAGACTTATTTTGATGATTCTCTGATGACCACCTACTGATTTTCCACATGACATATATTCACTGTGCCAAGGATCATGCTGCCTACCATCAGAGTTTATTGTTCCATCTGGCTATTTTTTATTCCATTTGTACAAGGTCCTGGTGTGTATGGCTCTTTTTTGGTATAAAGTTCCTGTTTTAATGGTTTGATGATGTGCTGAGCTGCATTTGGTGTGCTGGGTAATTTCCTTAATTTGACTCTGATGTTTGTGAAGATTGAGTATTCACCAGTTCAGGCAGTTTTGATTTTTGACTCATAAAACTGGAGCAGATGGGCTTGGGACTCAATAATTCAGCTACTGCTGATCAGTTTCATATCTTTGTTCATTTATTAATGGGACTGTTCCTAGTGAGTCTTTTTATAATTTTCTTTTCGTCACTTCAAACAATTGTTTGTTATTAATATACTGTCAATTTAATCTCAGATTATCCTTTCACGTTTTTTGGAAGCTCAGTAAAAACACTTTAAAATAATCTGTTTAGTTTTGCTAAGTAAGCATCACAATATCATAATTAGAGGTTGGGGGCTTTGGAATCCAAAATATAATTTCCTTTTTAATCAGTTTAAACACATTGATTTATCTTCCTAGCATGTTCTGATTTGCCAATTGGCTGGAGCCATCAAAAGTAGCTTAAATGGAGGGAGGACACATAGGGAACTTGTGGGTGTGATTCTGATTACTGGAGTGAAATTGGGAAATTAGTAAAAGCAATTTTGTCTTTACCTTGGTTGTCCTCTAATGAGTGAACATTAGCAGGGTCCCTTTAAAGTCACGTACCCAATAAATACGCATTTGTAACCTGCTATTTTTATGCCAGTCTCTATGATGAAAAATGATGAATTCTTGGACCTTTTGAAGTTTTCTCAGTCTAACAGGGGTAGAGAAGATATTTATGTATCTGAACTCAGAGTGATAAATGCGGTAATATAATATATCCAGTATACAGTGATGGTGCAAAAGAGAGAGGATTAATTGGAACAGAAATCAGGTTTTACAATGTTTAATTGATATTTAATCTCTCAGAGAACTGGTTATATAACCATTCCCTCTGCTTAAATAATGTGTTAGGGCAATCAGTCATGAGTTTTGTTTCTTTGATCCCCAAGTCTTTCTCTGTGAGGTTAGACGGCTGCATCTTCAAGCTCTGGTCTAGAGAGATTATTAGTACTTGAAAAGCTGGACTTGGCCTTGCTTTCCCTATTATACTTCTTATTTTTTTTCCTACTGGATGTAAAGCATGCATATAGAATAAGTTCTTTCCAAAATATAGAACAATGCTCGTATTGAGTGTTGCTGCATGTAGATCTTCGAGTGGCCACGAAATGGGCAATAGAGTTCTCTTCAGGGTCATTTGCCACTTCACAGGTTGTTTGTCAAAATTTGCAAGTAGATCAGTTCTTGCAAATAGTGGAGTGTTTGATTTTTAATTCCTTTTTTTTTGTAATTAAGATACATTTTTTATTAAGAGCTGCTAGAAACCAACATTTTTCCACCCATAAATTTAGCATCTTCTGACACGGTGAGAATTACGATGGTAGGAAGAAAGGGGATTATGCAAACAAAACAAAGACATAAAATGTAATGAGAGAAAAGCAGCTAGCTTGCTGCAACTGTAAAGAAGAAGAAAACTTCAGGGAGGTCTGATTTATGGGGAATAATTATTATTGGCTGATTTAGAAAACTGGGGCAGAGATAGCAAGACGCTGAAATGGCTGTTTTTGCAAACTGATGTGAAGAACTCTTCTCTTCTGTGCCATTATAAAATAATAATTCTTGGTGAATGTGTCCCCTTTCACTTAAGGATTTGCAAGGACTTTAAAAATACTGCTTGAATAGAATTATGATGCTGGAGAAGCACATTCAGACCTCTATTTTAAATGTAAAGGCAAAGACCAGGAGCAGGACAGGGATTTGTGAAAAGTTGTCTAAGGGATCAGAACAAGAGAATAGATCCAGTTAACAAATTCTGAGTTCCTAAATTCAGATACAGTTGGTTACCACAGTTAAACTTTAAATTCTAATTAGGGAATTTCATCTTCACAATAGCTTTCAATCTAAGAGAGATCATTCAACCATTCATTCATCATTCAGTTGTCCATTAGACATTTATTGAGCTCCTGCTATATGCCAGGTACAGACTTATGTGCTAAGAATACATGAGTTCTATATTTAAAGGGGTGAATTTGGGGCGCCTGGGTAGCTCAGTGGATTAAGCCGTTGCCTTCAGCTCAGGTCATGATCTCAGGGTCTTGGGATCGAGTCCCGCATCGGCCTCTCTGCTCAGCAGGGAGCCTGCTTCCCTCTCTCTCTCTCTGGCTGCCTCTCTGTCTACTTGTGATTTCTCTCTGTCAAATAAATAAATCTTTAAAGGGGTGAATTTAAATGAACACAATAAACTAAGATGTACATTTTCCCAGTTGAGGAATACCGATTAATAAAATGCTTTGACTCAGAAACCCAGATGTTATCTTTTTGTTGCTGATAACGTATTTTTCCTCCTAAAATGAAGGTTGATTTGCATGGTTATTCCTATAATTTTTATAAGGTGCCACTTTAATAGGATACATCTCGTCAGACCAGAAGACGAGAACAAGGTGAAATCAAAACATTGGATGGAGATGGCCCTTTATATTTGGAAAGAACATTGAGGTGAACTCAGGGATCTGGGTTATAATTCTTTTTCTTTTGTTAACGTATTGTATGAATTAAGGTAAGAAATTGTACCTCTTCAGGATTTATATTCCTCATTTCTAAACATTAGCTGCAGGGCTCTTTAAGATTTTCTTTAAATTCTAAAAAATCACATATGTATTGAGCACCTCCTATAAACCTAAATTGTTCAAGAAATTGGGGATACAGAGGTGAACAAAATAGACAGTAGGGTAAAAGGAAAATCAAACTGTGATATTCTGGAAGCCATGTGAAGAAACTGTTCTCAGGAATAGGAAGGGATTAATTTTCAAATGCTGTTGATAAATTAGATGAAATATAGGGTGAACATTCACCACTGGCTTTAGCAAAATTAATCACTGACAGCCTTGACAAGAGCAGTTTCAAGGGAGTGATAAAATAAAGGTGTGATTTTGGAGCGAGTTCTGTGTAAGAGACTGAATATATAAATGAATTATTATCAGCCAGAATATATGTAAAAATAGACTTCTGACCCACATTCGGCAGCAAACAGTCCAGGAAACCAACCCATTGTCTACACTAAGCAGCCCAGAAGTCAGCCTACTACTTCCAAGTCCAAATTGTAGAAAGACCACTATTTCTAGCAAGCAGTCCAGGCAACTAAACAATAACCCTTGTGACAGTGACAAATGGCCAGGACTTAATTAATAACTGGCACCTTCCGTAATTTTGGTTTCAAACTTAGGGCTAATTAGAGAAAGCCAAATAGGCACCTCTAGCCATGACATAGGACATCCTGCTTCTAGTTAGCCTGCCTGCGGCTTCCTCACGTCAGCAGCCTCCACTCCTGGCACGCTTGAAGCCCTTGCTTTTTCTGTAAAGCTTTCCCACTCACTCCTCTGTCTGCCCGTGAGTCTCTGTTGAGGACTACTGGTGGTGGCTGACTCCTTTGTTACAGCAAGTTCTGAATGAATAGTCCTCGCTTGTTCTCCTTTAGGTGGTTTTATTTCCACATAAAAAACGTGTGAGAAGAACAAATTAGAAAAAGAGAATATAGACTGTTTAAAAAGAGTTCTGTTATAAAGCTGAGCAGAAAAATGAGTCCGTAACTGAAGTGAGATACATTTCTTTTGATATTGTACTGGCGAGGACATCAAATACAGTGATTAATAGAAGCTGCAGTGGTGGGCATCTTTATTTCTTCCTGATGTTAAAAAGAAGATTTCTAAAGTTCTACCATTATGACATTTTCCGAGTCCTTCATTAGACAGAGGACATTACCTTCTATTCCTAATTTGAGAAGAGTTGTTAAATGTTTTGAATATATATTTTTCTGTGGTTTAATCATGAATGAGTGTTGATTTTTTTTTTTTTTTTGACAAATTCCCTTGCTGCATCTATTAAGGGAATTTTTATCCTTAATGTTTGTCATGGCCTGAATCATGCTGTTAGATTTTCTTTTGCTTATTAGCATTCTTGAATTCCTGGGTTAAATTAAGCTTGGACATGACTTAAAAAAAAATGCTTGCTGATTTGGTTTGCTGATAGTGTTTAGTATTGTATCGTAAGTCAATTTTTATTCCCTTTACCTATGTTGTTTTATAAATACATCAGATTTTGATATTGATACTTTATATACTAAGCTGTAAAGTAGGGTTTCCCTTTTTCCCCTACTCTCTGGAAAATTTTGTATAGATCAAAAGTTATTTATCTGTACTTGAATTTTGACAGCATTTACTCCTACATACATATAGGCCAAGTATCTCTGTGTATGTGGGTGTCTATTTATGGAGAGGTACTGATTTCATTTCTTTAACATAATCATTAAATACATATTTCGAATTTCTTCCGGAGTCAGTTTTAGACCATTTCTCTACACTTCCATGTTTGATGGAATAATATTTTTCATAATACTTTCTTTAAAAAATTTTTAAAGAATCATAATTGCATCATTTCTTAATGAATACACATCTCCTTTGGGCCTTTTTTCCCTTGATCTTGATATTTTCTTTTATGTTTTTGTCTTTCAATTAATTGGTTTATACTCATATTTATTATCTCCTGATGATGCTTTCAAAAACCTCTCTTCTGTTCCTCCCTGTGCTTTTCCACATCCCCCAGTAACCATGGATCTTCTTTATATCACTATAGATCAGTTAGCATTTTCTATCATTTTATATGAATATAATACCATTTGTACTGTTTTTGTCCAGCTTATTTCACTTAGCATAGTTATTTTCATCCAGTTATTGCATGTATTAATAGTTTATTCCTTTTTGTTGCTAAGGAGTTTTTGATTATATGATGATGTTGTTTCTTGTCCATTCACCTGTTGATGGAAATTTGGGTTGTTGCTAATTTTTGGCTGTTCTATATAAAGCTGTTTTGAACATTTGTGTAGAACTCTTTGTGTGAGCATATGATTTCAGGCTGTTTTGAACATTTGTGTAGAACTCTTTGTGTGAGCATATGATTTCAGGCTGGAGTGGATTAGCTGGGTCATAACATAGGTATATGCTTAATATTTTAAGAAATGGCCCAAATATTTTTTCAACTGGTTGTACTATTGTATGTTCTCACAAGCAGTGTATTAGAGTTTAAGTTCCTTCATATTGTCACCAAAACTTGGTTTGGAAAAGTTTTTCCAATTGAATCATTGTTAAGAGTTGTGCAGTGCTATATTTTGTGGTTTTACTTTGCATTTTCCTAATATTTGATGATATTGAGTGTGTAATAGCCTGTGATTATTTGCCTTCCCTGTTATCTTCTTTTGCCCATCTAAAAAATTGGATTGTTTTCTCATTATTGAGTTTTGAGAGTTATTTACATATTCTGAATACAAGTCCACCAGGAAAATTATTTGCAAATACTTTATCCTTATTTGTGGCTTGTCTTTTCATTTTTTTTTTTAAAGATTTTATTTATTTTATTTGACAGAGAGAGAGATCACAAGTAGGCAGAGAGGCAGGCAGAGACAGAGGAGGAAGCAGGCTCCCTGCTGAGCAGAGGGCCCGATGTGGGGCTCGATCCCAGGACACCGAGATCATGGCCTGAGCCGAAGGCAGCGGCTTAATCTACTGAGCCACCCAGGCGCCCCTTGTCTTTTCATTTTTTTTAATAATATCTTTCAAAGAGCACAAGTTTTTGACTTTGAAGAAGTCCAATTTAACAAATTTTTAACAGATTGTTCTTTGAAGTTTTATCTATTAAGTCTTTGTATAACTTAAGAAATTTCTGCCATGTTTTATTCTAGAAGTTTCATAGCTTTACATTTCATATGTAGACCTAAAATCCATTTTGAGTTGAACTTTATATATGGTGTGAGATATGTCTTGAAGTTCACTTTTTTGCATAGTGATATGTGGTTATTCCAGCACTATTTGTTGAAAGATTATCCTTTTCTCCCATCCAAGTACTAACCAGGCCCGACCCTGCTTAGCTTCTGAGATCAGACGAGATCGGGCGCGTTCAGGGTGGTATGGCCGTAGACAAGATTATCCTTTTCTCATTGAATCTATGTATCATGTTAAAAATCAATTATCTATGCATGTGTAGTTTTATAGCTAGACTCTGTCTTATTCCAAGATACATTTGTCTGTATCTGTACACCAATACCATGTTGTCTGGATTAGTGTGGCTTTATAGTAAGACTTCATATCAGGTAGTACAAATCTTTTAACTTTGTTCTTTTATAAAATTGTTTTGATTATTCTTAGTCCTTAGCATTTCTGTATGACTTTTAGAATCAGCTTGTCAAATCCTACCAGAAATATCAGGAGCTTGATTGGGATTATATTGTATCTATAGATCAATTTGGACAGAACCAGCCCCTTGAAAACAAGAGTTTTTAGTCCACGGACATGTTATATCTTTCCATTTATTTAGGTCTTTTTAAATTTCAGCACTGTTTTACCAAAGGTTCTTGTATAATATACTTCTGTGATTTATCTCTAATATTTCAATTTTTAATGTTATTATTAATGTTGCTTTTTAAAAAATTTCTGATCATTCATGTCTATTAAAAAGAATTACTTTTTATTTTTGTATATTAGCTTTGTATCTTGTGAGCTCGCTGAACTTAATTACTAGTTCTAATGGTTTTTTATTATAAATTCCAGTGGGTTTTCTATGTAGATGATCATGCTGTTTTATAGAATAGACAGTTTTACTTCTTATTTTACAAATTGGATGTCTTTTATTTATTTTTCTGTGTTAGTGCAGGGGCTAGTACCTCCAGCTCAATGAATATAAATGTTAAGAACTGCATTCTTATGTTTTTTCCTAACTGTAGTAGGAAAACACCCAGCACCCAGTCTTTCATATTAAGTGTGAGGTTAGTTGTAGATTTTAATAGGCACCCTTTATCAGATTGAGGAAGTTCAATTTCTGGTGTGCTGAGATTTTTCTAAGAATGGATATTAGGTTTTACCAAATGATTTCTCTCTATATATATTGAATCCTCTGGTTTTATTTTTTTAGATTGTTCATATTGTAAATTAAAATGATTGAATTCAAAATGCTAAATCAAGCTTACATTCCTGGAATAAATCTAAGTTGGTCATAATATATATTCATTTTTATGTTGCTGGATTCAATTTGCTAAAATTTTGTTCAGAAGTTTCACATCTGTGTTCAAGAGAGATATTGATCTTTAGTTTTCTTGTAATTTTTAGTTTTCTTGTAATTCTTTGATTTAATTTCTGGAAATTTTTTTGTGTGTGGGAAGGTTTTTAACTACAAATATGGTTTATTTAGTTTATATAGTCATGTTCAGGGTATCTGTATTACAATTTCTTAGCAAAATATCTGAAAGCTTCACAATATAGGGCCCATATTCCCATCTGTCAGGATTGGGGGGCATTCAATAGTAGCTGTCTGTAGTGTGCCATAGTTTCTGTAACTCTATATTGGCTAACATTATTTATTTATACTACCTTTTTGGCTACTATAAGCTTTTGGGTTACCATCCTTTTATTAAACTGTTCTTAATTTGCATTCATTTGTTATAGATCCCAAAGATGATCTATTTCAATTGCCTAATGTAGTAGATGATGAAAACTGTAGTCTCAATTATAAAGGTCACCCAGCAAGTTATATAGAAGTTAAGTCTAGGTTTCTTGTCATTTGCTAAGTGCCTTCTTATTGTCCCATGAAACTTTCTTTCTTTTTTTTTTTTTTTAAAGATTTTATTTATTTATTTGATAGAGAGAGATCACAAGTAAGCAGAGAGGCAGGCAGAGAGGGGAGGAAGCAGGCTCCCCGCAGAGCAGAGAGCCCGATGCGGGGCTCGATCCCAGGACCCTGGGATCATGACCTGAGCCGAAGGCAGAGGCTTTAACCCACTGAGCCACCAGGTGTCCCGCCCCCATGAAACTTTCTTATATCTGCACATCATCTGCTTACATGGTACTTGCTCTAGCCAGTATAATCCTTTGGGTACAGGAAATGATGTGCGCGAGTAGATGCATTCTTCATGCATAATATATTAAGGAGCATATTTTATAATCATGGTTCTTAGTAAACACTTCCAAGGCATTATTGTCTGTATAACCTTGTTCTTTCCTTTCTTTTCTTTCAATTCCCTACTCATCATAACATGGAGAAGTGGATAAATTTAGCCAACTTTGTCTCATTTCACCTTGGTATCTCTTCCTCTAGTCCTTATATTCTCCATTTTTGTTTCCCTAATCCAAAAGCTTACCCCTCATGGCTGGATGTTTGTAATACTACAGCAATAGAATTTCCTTCCTTCACATAATCTTCCCTCCAAATATTTTGACACATCGTAAGAATAGTGTTAGCACCGAATATAACCTTCTATTTAAAAACTTATTTTCCTTTGATCAGGTGATCGTAGCATGGACCTGAAAGAGGTTAGGAGAAGGTATCATGTAAGGACCTGTTTATTAAGTTAGGAAGAGTCTTGCTTGGGTCCCAGGGTGCTGCTTTCTTCATCAGCCCTTTTATCATATCAGTCTAGTGACTGGGGATGGCTCTTGGATCTTCCTAGTTTCAGGTACATGGCCTGACAGTACCTGCTGTGGCTCTTTTAAAGACGCCTTTAATTAAGAATTGCAAAAATATCATTGGGAAGAGCGGATTCATTCTTTGGAGTGGGATATGTAAACTTTCCTACAAGTTAGTATTCCTAATTCACCTTTTTTACAAAGTTGTGGCTGACTGCCAGTGCCTCCTAATCAGGTTATTGTGGGTGGTGAGGTGAAATTTTTGGGCATATTCTGTTCCTGCTCCTCTTGCCATGCCTTCTCCACTTCTGAGCTTTATCCTTGTCCAGAATACTCTTATTACTCACCTTTATGTTAATAACAGAGAGCTATGTTTCTCTTCTCTATGTGTCTTCTAAATTCAGTTCTTCGTGAAGAGATGTTCTACTTCACCTAGAACTTAGCAATGTTGTTTGTATTACTTCTGTGTTTTTTAAGCTGTTTACAGATTTTTGCTGTCTGAGAACTATGGAAGCCAGAATCTCCCTCTTCTGCTTGAGAATGTCTTCTATGATCAAGACAAGAACCAAATAATGGTTAATGCTACATTCCTGGGGTCCCAAGACTAGAGATGAGTGTCTCCTTGATGTTGACAGTATTTAGGAGGCTAACTACAGAGCTATCTTAAAAAAAATCATGGTGGAGTTTATAGACATGAAATTGAACATTCAGAATTTCTGGTTATTTCTTCATGCTGTTTGATAATAGCTATGATAGCCACTATTTATTTTGGTTTATGGGGCTATTTTTTAGTCTTTTTTCTTTCTAGACCACTAGACTTTCCTTTTGGATATCTCTTTGGAAAGAAGAATGTTCCTGGATCATATCTCTGTAATCTTGCCAGTGGTTCCCAAATGCTGATCTGTGAGCCACTACCAACTATACTGTATCAAAATTCTCTGAGAGAATTTATTAAAAAGTATAATCCCAGGATGCTTCCTTAGAATTTAAGATAATTTATATATGGGGTAAGACCTATATTTCTAAGGAAACTCCTAGGATATTCCTTTATGAAGCTGGGTTGAGAAATGCTGATCTAAATGGTAGACGTCTCATTTAGGTTTGATGGAGTTTTAGATTTCAATAGAATAATAATAGCTTATATAGTAGTACTTATTGGACACTTTCTATGTATCAGCCATCTTAAATGTTTTTGTAGAACATTATATCACTTTTATGAAGATTAGTGTGATCTTACAAGGTAAATACAATTATCACCCTTGTACAGGAAAACTGAGGCTTATTCAAATTCACATATGTAATGATTGCGACTAAGGTCTATGCACAAACCCATTCAGTGCTACATAGTGTGCTACTTAAATTAAAGAGGCAAGCATCAGTTCCAACCCCATCTCCAAGAAGGTGACCTTGGATAAGACATTTAAATATTCAGGAAGTATATATTTTTTTCATTTGTAAAATGAGAGGGTTAGGTTAGGTAATTTTCTAGTTAAGCTAAAAAAATACAGGTTTTGTATAAAAACAGAATTATCTTTAAAGAAGCATAACAATGAACTAATCTCTAACATATGAAACATTTATATACAATTTACAGCAATATTCATGGAAGTATAAAAACTGAACTATACAATTTGGCACTTTTCACACCAATTTTTCATTTTATGAACACTTCATATATACAATTTCTGCTCTAAATATTGAACTGTGAGTCTCTCTTTTGCTACAGTGTAGGTATCTAGCCATTGGGCTTAACTATAGCAAAGCTTTGCCATTCCTGGAATTAAAGTACCCCTTGACTTTTCTTTGGATTTTGTTAACTGTTTTAGAGAAGAGAGTTTGCCAGAAGTATTGTTGTCTTTCAAGGTTTGAGTCTCAAGAGCAGTCCTAGTTTTGTCTTCTATTTTAATTACTATTTTGTGGATCAGAAATTGAGTGGAATGATTTTTTTTTAATTGAAGTTTTACTTAGTTAACATGCAGTGCACTATTGGTTTCTGGAGTAGAATTCAGTAATTTATCCCTTCCATATAATACCCAGTGCTCATCACAAGTGACCTCTTTCATAGCCATCCCCCACCTAGCCAATCCCCATACACCTCCCTCCATCAACCCTCAGTTCGTTCTCTGTCGTTAAGAATATCTTATGATTTGCTTCCCTCTCTCCTTTTTTTCTTTTTCTCCTTCCCATCTGTTTTCTTTCTTAAATTCCACATATGAGTGAGATCATATGGTTGGAGCGGAACGATTGTATAATTTCTTATGCACTACACTTCTAGCATGGCAGCTTTTTTGTTGTGGTGGTGGTTGTTGTTTTACTCAGTAGAATCTTTTTTTATACTTGACCTGCTGTTGATGCTCAGTTTCATGCCCATGAAAGGCAAGACTTGACAAAATAAAGGTACTTACCAATACTTCTTTGTTAACCTGTGACGGCTCTGTTGAAACATAGCTCTTAACTTTTTAAAGGTGACTATCCCTTTTCTCAGGATTTACATTTTAAAGCACTTCTTCGGGAAAACATCTAGTAGTTTATAGGGTTGGCTTACATAATTTCATGTTGAATTTTGTAATATGGATTATGTAATAAAAGCAGAGGTATTATACAGCGTTTTAGGTGAGCATACTGAAATCAGACATAGACACACAGATTACGTATGTGTGTATATATAAACTATACCTTATGTATAATTTATTATTTATACTGACTACTAAGATTCTTATCTTCTGATTAGGTCATGGCACAAATTGTTCAGCTGTTGTTAAGCCATCACTCCTCTTCCAGGAGACATGCTTTCTCCATGGTTCTAAGAAGTAAAATGTTGCAAGACATATCTATCTGCAACAGAACATTCTGAGCATTGCTTTCCATTCAATGCTCATGAAATGGAAGCACAATAAGTAAAGAGAGTCAAGGTAACATTTAAAATTTTGTTGTGACCTTTGACTAATTTTCTTAAAGAAGAAAACAAACCTCAGTGTACTAAAGTGTTACTTGGTCAGTAAGCAATGCCTGATTATTTTAGAAGGTTTAAGATAGAAGGTTTTGCCAAATCATTCCTTTAAAATGCTACTCCCCCTAGTTAGAGGTTTTGAAGCTATATTTAAAATCATCATTAATATAAAGAGTCATTGGGACCACCAATATTAACATTTACGTCACCAGAAAAGCTTTGTGAAAATTAATTTCTTCTCCAACCCAATAAGATAAACCTCTCCATCTGGCTAACTTGTGAACATTATCTAATGTAATGTTATTTTTTGATTGATTAGATAGCGGACTTGAAGAGATACAATTAACATTGGAAAGAATATCTGATTTAAGATGTTATGCGAGGGTGGTGGTGTTTATTTCATTCTTTGATCACAAACAAGGCTTCATTTGTACCAATTTTGTGAATGTTGTATTGAGTGGCATAGATGAGCTCAGAAAGGAAACCAGTCCCCATCCTTTAAGAAGGTTGGAGTTCATATGTGTACAGTGGCTTCATGTTCTGAGGTTTTAAAATGTAGCTCTCATTTCAAACAGTCTGTGCCATAGTCCCTATAACAGATCAAAATATTTTAGTAACATCTATTTTCTATTCCCCAGATACTCTGAAACTTGCTTATACTGCTGACATAGACGTGAAAATTCTTTGGACAACCCATTGCAGTTTTAGGTTAAAAAATTTGTGATCAAAAAAAAAAAAAAATTAAAAAAAAAATTTGTGATCAAGGGAAGTGTAAACTATAGAGTAAAGTACAAAGTTTTAAATATCTTGAAAGAGGTGCAAATGAAATACTGTTGCTTTTCAGAAGTATCTTAAGAATCAGAGAGGAACTTACAGAAGCAATGGCATTTGAGGTAGACCTGAAATAGTACTTACAGTGACAGTTGGTGATTGCCTAGCAGACATTGTTTGCTTAATTGTTTATATACATTATCTTAGTTTGTTCTTCAAATTCTATGAAGTAGCTTCAATTATTATCCCTGTTTAAGAACTATAAAAGAGAGATATTAAAAGGATATGTCATATACCTAATTGGGGATAGAACTGAGGATTAAGGATTTGAGCTGAGGTATGTTTGGCTCTAAATTCTGTTTTTAAATTCACTATATCCATAGACTCTACTACAGTATAGTATTTGGCTCTAAATTCTGTTTTTCAATTCACTATATCTATAGTATATCTAAGTATAGTCTTAGTAGAGTTAAATATAGGAGGGTATGAGTATTGGAGATAGTGGGAGCAGCATGAGCAAAGACACAGAGAGTGGAAAGCACAGGAAATAGCAGAAAGAGGTTGATTTTGTTGAAGCTATTGGTATATAGAAAATGAGAAACAAATTTGGAAATGCACATGGAACCAGTTGGTGAAGAGCTCCTGATTGCCAGGCTGAAGATGAGGACTCTTCGGTGATAAAGTTACTGGTAATTAGGGCTAATGAAGAATTGGGATAAGTATGTAAGATGTTAGAGACTGAGAGATTCATCATAGGGTTAGAGCTTTGATCCCAAAAGCTATAATGGGGATCTGAACTGTAGAGATAGAAGGAGGAGGCCAGGATATGGAAGGTACTATCAAGGTGCAAAGATGAGACCGTGTGACTTAGGAAGAGAAGTCTGTTGAGGATGGAACATCATGATTTTGGACACATTGATTGGGGCACTTAGGTAGACATTTTCAGGAGGCTTTTGGAATATTTTGCTCATAGACCACCACCCACCTGCCTGAATAGAAGGAGAGGAATGCAGTATATAATGAGCATTATGGGTGAATGATGAGGAGGCAGAAGTGGAGTCAACATTCTTTTTTCCTAGGGGAGACACTGTTCTGGCTGCTTTATTACAGTAATTCTGTGATAAAAATCTATTAACTCCATTTTTTGAAAAAGATTTTATTTATTTATTTGATGGACAGAGATTACAACTAGGCAGAGAGGCAGGCAGAGAGAGAGGGGAAAGCAGGCTCCCTGCTGAGCAGAGAGCCCGATGTGGGACTTGATTCCAGGACCCTGGAATCGTGACCTGAGCCAAAGGCAGAGGCTTTAACCCACTGAGCCACCCAGGTGCCCCCATTAACTCCATCTTAACGGCTAAAAAAAAAAATATGGCTTTAAGGAAGTTACAATTTGCTCAGAGTATTAGTAAATAATAAAGCTAGGATTCAGACTTAAGTATACTTCACTGAAGAACCTGAAATCATTAGTCTTTGAAATTATTATCAAGTTATTCATTATATATTTTATTGGGCATTTATTTTGTACAAAGCTTTGCTCAATCTCTAAGAAAAATTATGTGAAGAAAATGGCAGTCCAATATGATGCTATTTGTGTGTGTGTGTGTATACACGTATATTTTAAAGATTTATTTATTTATTATTTGCGAGAGAGGGAAAGAGAGAGAGAAGGGTCAGAGGGAGAGGGAGAGAGACAATCCCAAGCAGACTCCCTGCTGAGCGCAGAGCCTGATGACATGGGCTTGATCCCAGACCATATCATGTGAGCTGAAACTAAGATTTGGATGCTTAACCAACTAAAACACACAGGTGCTCCTATTCATGTGTATTTTTAAAAGAAACATCCATAGAATAATGCTACATATTTTCTGTGGATACATATAAAAAGAGTCTGGAAAAACACATAGCAAATGTAGTAACAGTGGTTACATCTGAGGAAAGAATTAAGATAAGTTAAAGAAATTTATGTCTAATGTTTTAATTATATGGAAAATATATTCATATATTATTTGTGTAGTTAAAAATTAATTTTAAAATGAATATTTCTGCCTGCAAATGGCTTCCCATATGGACATGATTATGAAATAAGGAGTTTAAATCAAGTAAATGAGGAAATAGGATGAGTTTACAGAAATTATTTTGAACAACTTCTGTGTTAAGTGAGAGACAGGTTTTTTGGTTTTGTTTTGTTTTGTTTTGTTTCCTATGACTGGTTGCTGGTTTTTTCTGAAGAAAGTCAGGCAAGCTTCTGTTAATGCCATGAGACACAGCCTGTTACTTGGGCAGACCTCATTTTTCTGAGGAGTGTGTCAGGCTATAGGTAGTAGCCTGAGGGGGAAATTTCCCAGCAGGAGTCTGGCTGTACCTTGTACTCATTTTTCTGAGGAGTGTGTCAGGCTATAGGTAGTAGCCTGAGGGGGAAATTTCCCAGCAGGAGTCTGGCTGTACCTCAGTGGTTGGAATCACCGAGAGTCAGCTGAGTTCTTTTGTAAGTGGGCTGAGGCTTGAGTGTGGAGCTCTCTTCTGTTGAACTTGCCCACTGGGGGCCTCCTTTAGCCACATGCAGCCTCACTCAAAGCTCCATTGTAATTAGCTTCCACTCAGTACCACTCAGTATTCTTATTTGGGCCTCAAGAGTTCTCAGATGTGCTGTTTCCTTTACCCTGTTTTCTCTTAGTTCCCTAATCTTTCTCATCTTTCCAGTCTCAGCTTGAATTCTACTTCCACCGAAGAGACATCTGCATCCCACCTGCCACACTAGATTGGGAATTTCTTTTCCCTCCCCTCCCCCAGACTTCCCACAGTGTTGCGCTCCCTGCTCCCATCTAAGGCCTTTCTCCACCCTGGCTGGACATCAAATTACAGAGACCAATTGCATCTGGATCTTGAGGATTGTATGTAGATACTTACTTTGTAGGTAGTATCCATCATGTAATTGCCGCTAGTACTTTTTGATATGAAGTACATTAGGAAGAGGGGTGCTGGTTATCTGCACCTATTTGCTTTATTGATACTGAAAACTGTTTTGCACACTTGTTTCTCACAGTTGTTCTGGCTTTACTAGAGTCATCAGGATGATGTTTTACAGTCATTTATTTAGCTTGCTTAATTTAAAGAAAACATTTTTGACATCATATATTATTTTTCCTGGGTCCCAGAAGTAGACAAAGGGACATCTCAGATAAGGCTCAAAAAAGTAAATCCTCACAATAGCTTATGCAAAGAAGTCTCTCAATGCAACCTCTTTCACTGTCCATTCTAGTTCAGCCTTTTCCCATCAACGTACAAACTCATATTTGATAATAGTAGTAGGATGAGGTATTACTTAGACAGAAAAAGGTATAAAATACTCAGTTTTGTCCTCTGCAATCTCATTCTTGATCTCATGGGATTTTTTTTTTAAAGATTTTATTTATTTATTTGACAGAGAGAAAGATCACAAATAGGCAGAGAGGCAGACAGAGAAAGAGGGGGAAGCAGGCTCCCTGCTGAGCAGAGAGCCTGATGCGAGGCTTGATCCCAGGACCCTGAGATCATGACCTGAGCCCAAGGCAGCAGCTTAACCTACTGAGCCACCCAGGCGCCCTGATCTCATGGGCTTTTAATGTGCAGCATGTACCAGTCAGCATTTGATGAGATGTTCTTAGACTTAGACATTCCTGATACCTTGGGGCCCAGTATACTGCTCAAAATCTTGTGTGTCCTTTCAGCACTCCACGTCCACAAATCAAAGAGAAGAGTATAATGTTTAAGAACGCAGGTTCTGGAGATGATTTGGGTTTGGAGGCCAGCTCTGCCAATTTCAGTGAGCTGTGCTCTTCCCTATGCTTCAGTGTTCCCATCCATAAAATGTGGAGAACATACTATGGTCTCTACTTCATAAATCGTTAGCAGCATTAAATGGGTTAGTATACATGAATAACTTAGAAGATTACCCAGCACATTGTAAATGCTTTAAAAATATTGGCTATTTTACTCTCAAAGCTTAGGCATTCATCTGGGTTACATGAATGTTACAGAAGAGGAAGGATAAAGAATAAACTAATCATAGATAATGTAAAACCATTAAAGGTAAAACGGAGTACGAATGTCATTGTAGACATTGAAGAAGATTTAAAACAAATGCAATTTGCTAAAGAAGATCTCAACTTTTCCTGGCCCCTCACTGGGTTCTGGGACGATTCTAGCAATTTTGTATTTAAAATTCTGTATTATTTTTCTTAAAAAGTCTACCTTAAATTATATAAAATTTAATATTTATAAAACCTGCATTTTTTTTAAAGATTTTATTTTATTTGACAGAGAGAGAGATCACAAGTAGGCAGAGAGGCAGGCAGAGAGAGGAGGAAGCAGGCTCCCCGCTGAGCAGAGAGCCTGATGTGGGACTCGATCCCAGGACCCTGAGATCATGACCCGAGCCGAGGGCAGCGGCTTAATCCACTGAGCCACCCAGATGCCCCAAAACCTGTATCTTCTAAGTCAAAATGAAAAACACTATTCAGGAAAATAAAGCAGTAGAGAAATTCAGGCCAAATTGGTGAGGTGGATGCATAAAAATACCCATTGCCTAATGACTTCTGCCTTTTAAGCTGGGGCTCAGAATAATCACAATTCTATTTTCATATGTCTTTTTTGAAAGCTTTTCTAACTTCCTAAAGGAATCAGTTTGCCCTGTGTATGGACATGTTAACTCTATTTTTTTTTTCCTCCTTAATTGTCTTCATCTTAAAATATGAGGAAGAATTAATTAACTATCCTGATGGGGGAAGAAAAGTTAATAGCAATTTTAATGAGTGTAACCTTAGCAGGATTTGTAATAACCCTGCAAAGATGGTGAAGTCACTTCTTTCTCCACTTGACTCTCTCACCTTCTGTGCATGTCTATAAGTGCTGATTACAAGTGATTAATTACCTACTGGAAGGCTTGTCTCCAGCTCATCTTCTTATCCCCAAACCAACTGCTGTCTGAAGAGTACAGTGAGAACTCCAAATGCAAAAAAGATAAAATGGCCTTTTCTACAGTATAAAATGCTTACGAGACCGAATTTGATGAAGAACATCTGGCTAGAGCGTTTACAATAGCATAGAAAAGGCCAACGAGTTGTTTGAGACTGGCCTTGGAAATTCCACCTAAAGACAGGAAATATGGTGGCCATGGCATAGATGAGACATTTGTGCTACCACAAGGCAGTGAATTTTTGCCTGGAACCATTCTCCAGATTATAGTGCAGGAGGGAGGAGACCAGATAGAGCCTCGTGTTATCACTGAGTGAAGCATTCATACTTCAGAGTTTGAGGCTAAGGAGGAAGTTAGAATTTGTGGGGTGGAAGAGGAACAGTGGGGACAAGAATTATATAGGGAATGGGCGCCTGGGTGGCTCAGTGGGTTAAGCCGCTGCCTTCGGCTCAGGTCATGATCTCAAGGTCCTGGGATCGAGTCCCACATCCGGCTCTCTGCTCAGCGGGGAGCCTGCTTCCCTCTCTCTCTCTCTGCCTGCCTCTCTGTCTACTTGTGATTTCTCTCTGTCAAATGAATAAATAAAATCTTTAAAAAAAACAAAAAGAATTATATAGGGAATGAAGGTCAGAAATCTGCATAAAGGTACACTTGATTCTTTGGCCAAATACCAATCTCTGCATGTACAGAGTAAAATTCCATATGGTTCAGCAGGAATACCCACTGGAGAAAGAATAAATACTGGGGACTTGTGAGCTGGCCTAAACTTCTACCATGCTGGGAGACCAGTCTTGTTCCATCCAGTCAAAGCAGAAGGATGTTGTTGACTACCTGGCATGTGCAGTAGAGAACCCGGAAAGTCCATGCTCCAGAAGCAGGACTAAGTTAGTTCTGGAGTAAATGATATTTTGGAATCACTCTGACATATCATAACAGCAAGACTTAAAAGGATTAAGCAGGCTACATGGAAATGTACTGCCTTCAGATCAAAATACAATATTCTTTTTTTTTCTAAGGTTTTATTTATATATTAGTCAGAAAGAAAGACAATATAAGCAAGGGGAGTGGCAGGCAGAAGGAGAAGCAGGCTCCTTGCTGAGCAAGGAGCCTGATGCCGTATGGGATCCCAGAACCCTGGGACCATGACCTGAGCCGAAGACAGATGCTTAACCAACTGAGCCACTCACATGTCCCAAAAGACAGTATTCTATTGGAGAAGACAACAAAAATCTAGTCACATAACAATGTAGCATCCATTATGTCTATAATATAACTAAAATATATGAGATATATGAATAAGCAGAAGAATATGTCCCGTAACTAAATGAATAATCATTTAGTAGAAACCTATCCCTAAATTATGGATATGATGGAATGATCAGGTAAGGACTTTAAAATACTTATTATAAATATGTTCAAGGATATAGTGGTGCCTGGATGGCTTAGGCAGTTAAGCCACCGGCTCTTGGTTTTGGCTTGGGTCACGTTTTCAGGGTCCTCAGATCCAGGGCCACATTGTTCTCCTTGCACAGCAGGGAGTCTGTTTAAGATTCTCTCTCTCCTGCTGCTGCTCCCACTGAGTGTTAGCACAGGAGTACTCTCTCTAAAATAAATAAATCTTTAGAAAAATATGTTCAAGGATATAAAGAAAAATAGGGAAATTAGGGAAAATTAGGGAAAAAACTGGGGTAAATAATTACAATAGAGAAATGGAAAATGTAAAAGGATTCTAATGAGCTCTCTAGATGGAAAAACACGATATCTAAAAGAAATACTAGAGTTAACAGACTATACACTGTGTAACAAAATACTATTAAATTAGTAGAAAAGGGAAAAATAAACTATATATACTGAAGCGAAAAGAAGAACTGAAAAAAAATGAATAGTGCTTCAGTGACTTGTCTGTGAACTGTACCTGATCATATATGTAAGTGGTCCTAATGTACAGTAATTTGGAGTCACAATAGGGGTGGAAGAAGAGATTTTGGGTCAGGAAAAAAATTCTTGGAGATATTAGGACTGAAAAAATTCCAAATTTGCTTTAAAAATGTAGAGCACATATTTATGAATATCAAAAAAGGCAAAAATGATGCATTCAAGTAGAACCATGTCCAGGCACATTAGGCTCAAACTGCTGAAAAAATTTGGTGAAGAGAAAATATTAAAAGCAGCCTGACAAAAATAACACATAGTATATAGAGAAATAATAATAAGAATGATTCTATCTGTTCTTCAGAAAAAATACAGGCCAGAAGACAATGAAATGACAATGTTAAAGTAATGAAAGAGAAAGCTGTAACCTAGAATATATACAGTAAAAATATTCTTTAAATACGATGGTTAGAGTCAGAATGGCTAAAATCAATAAGTCAGGAAATGACAGATGCTGGCGAGGATGCAGAGAAAGGGGAACCCTCCTCCACTGTTGGTGGGAATACAAGTTGGTGCAGCCACTCTGGAAAACAGCATGGAGGTTCCTCAAAATGTTGAAAATAGAACTGCCCTATGACCCAGCAATTGCACTACTGGATATTTACCCTAAAGATACAAACGTAGTGATCCAAAGGGGCACGTGCACCCGAATGTTTATAGCAGCAATGTCCACAATAGCCAAACTATGGAAAGAACCTAGATGTCCATCAACAGATGAATGGATCAAGAAGATGTGGTATATATACACAATGGAATACTATGCAGCCATCAAAAAATGAAATCTTGGGGCGCCTGGGTGGCTCAGTGGGTTAAGCCGCTGCCTTCGGCTCAGGTCGTGATCTCGGGGTCCTGGGATCGAGTCCCGCATCGGGCTCTCTGCTCAGCGGGGAGCCTGCTTACTTCTCTCTCTCTCTCTGCCTGCCTCTCAGTGTACTTGTGGTTTCTCTCTGTCAAATAAATAAATAAAATCTTAAAAAAAAAATGAAATCTTGCCATTTGCAACAACATGGATGGAACTAGAGCGTATCATGCTTAGCAAAATAAGTCAAGCAGAGAAAGACAACTATCATATGATCTCCCTGATATGAGGAAGTGGTGATGCAACATGGGGGCTTAAGTGGGTAGAAGAAGAATCAATGAAACAAGATGGAATTTGGAGGGAGACAAACCATAAGTGACTCTTAATCTCACAAAACAAACTGT